>NC_059223.1:1088495-1155995 GCF_020615455.1 Coregonus clupeaformis | reverse complement strand
TATTGTAGTTCCTACAGGTTATAGAAAAGAGCAGAAGCTCTGAACTCAGACCCCGGTCCTACCTACCTACAGGTTATAGAAAAGAGCAGAAGCTCTGAACTCAGACCCCGGTCCTACCTACCTACAGGTTATGGAAAATGTGCTCTTTTGCTATTCTCCAGTAGGTTTCCTGAAGGTAAAAAACCTCCACTTCTATGTCAAAGATCCTAAAACAACGGTAGTATAGTAAATACCACAGTCATGGCCGCAAAACACCACACTAAATACTACAGTATACTACAATCCGCAAAACACTACATTAATCACTATAGTATGTACTATAGTTTTCTTTTACTACAGTATTTATACTGCAGTATACTACAGTAAGTACTAGTGAATACTACAGTAAAGTCCGCAAAAACACGACAGTGAATACTATAGTATTTATACCATAGTATACCATAGTATTTTTTCATGTGGGATGTGATATAGACTTTTCCTGTTATACTCAAGGTCTCATTACGTCTCTGTGTGACAGGGTCTTTGAGGCTCATTAAGGAATGTCCCTCTGTCTGTTCTACACACCAGACCTATGAGAGGTAGCCTGGCTAGGTGGAAATGCAAATATGGCCTTAATGTCAGCAGTAAACCTATCTGTCTGGTGACAGTTGTGATACGGCCCATTGTCAGACGGCTCCTAACGAGGTCATCACTGTCCCCGAGACAGAGGTCAACCTAACATTTGACCCCTGTCCCTCCTCTCACTGGAATGTCAACAACTCTTCCGTCACCTGCCGAGCTGTACCCGTGGCGACCACAGATCTGGATGCTCTCCCTATTGACTGGCTGCCTGCCGAGCTTTCATAGCGAGGGTTAGTGTACGTGTGTGTGTGTCTGTGTGTGTCTGTGTGTGTGTGCGCCGGGCTGTGTGTGTGTGTGTGTCATGTGTTGTGTGGATATCAAGGTGGGCCTGATGTGTTCTAATGAGACAGACGCACGCGGGCGCTAATGTCCCCGCTCGTCAGAGCAGCCATGGCGCCCCAGCCCTCCGCCTTCGTTAGGCAGGCCCCAGCTGCAGCCTGTCAGAACCCTCGTTAGACTCAGCCCTGGTGGGGCTACACAGCCAGGGAGGGAGGGAGGTGTTCCTGTCTGTCTGTCAGCTGACCAGCCTCTCATTCCTCCTCTTCCCCTCAGTGGACCTTAGTCTCCTGGGTGGAGGTGAAGCTGGAGTGTATGGGGGCCCTCTCTCCCTCTCCTCTTCTCCTCTCTGTGTGTCAGTGGGATGGAAAACAGGGCTCCTCCCCTCTCCTCTCCTCCCCTCTCCTCTCCGCCTGTCTAATGATCTACCTGCAGGGCCCAGGGAGGGCTCAGGGGCCGTCGCTCCCCAGTATTTTGTTTCCTGATTAGAATGCAGTGGCGGTCTTTGTCAATAGCGATGTCATCCTCTGTAAGGACAAAGCATTGCAACCAGCAGCACAATTAGATGTTTTCCTGTGAATCTGCCACCTGTGTTGACCAGGCAGTAAGGGAATACTCAGATTTTCCCTCTCTTTTCTGTACAGTCTCTCTCTCTCTCTCTCTCTCTCTCTCTCTCTCTCTCTCTCTCTCTCTCTCTCTCTCTCTCTCTCTCTCTCTCTCTCTCTCTCTCTCTCTCTCTCTCTCTCTCTCTCTCTCTCTCTCTCTCTCTCTCTCTCTCTCTCTCTCTCTCTCTCTCTCTCTCTCTCTCTCTCTCTCTGGTTTCATCTCCTTTTTTAGCTGTGCAGAGAAAGTGCACAGATGTACTCAACAGAAGATTTGTGACCACTAGTAGCTAATAGTAAAAACAATACTACAACTAATCATAATACTATTAACACAAATTAATAATCACAATGCTTATAAACCAAATAAAGATGATAAGATTAAGTCAACATTGATGAGTAGTTTATATATACCAGGCTCATCAGACTTTACCCAGTATGTGAAAACGCTTTGGATAAAAGCGTCTGCTAAATGGCATATTATTATTATTATTATTATAAAACAGGCAAACCGAACCATTAGCAGTAATCGTGGGGTAGACTATGGACTGTCCAGATACTAATTGGCCCCATGGCTAGTAGAGAAAACAACTCCATGGAGTGTATCAGTATTTCCTGCAAAATATGTCAATTTCTTTCTTAAAGCCAGCCGAGCAGTAATGACCCCATGGCGCTGTGTGTCTGTGGAGTGGTGTGACAACACAAATGACACTACACTGTGTGCTAATGACATGGAATGTAGTGTGTGGGTAAACATGGCAATTAAACAGCAGTCACAGACTCAGGGTGAAGCAACACTGAACCTCACAGACAGACCTCATTGTGTATTTGTCTTTAGTTAGTCTCTCTCTCTCGCTCTGTCTCCCTCTCTCTCCCCCTCTCTGTCTCTCTATCTCTGACTCCCTCCCTCCCCCCTCCCCTCCCTCCCTCCCTCCCCATCTCTCTCTCAGTGAGACATTTGCATGCTGCAGGCATAATTGGCTGTTCTCTCATGGCGGCGGAGGCAGTATTCCTAGAAACAAGGACATCTCAATGCACCTCACACATCCCCACTGTCAGACCCCTCCTGCTGAAAGACTCTCTGACACAAACACGGCAACACTGAGACACCGAGCCCCCACAATGGCAGCCATGTCTTCTCCCACTCACGCTACACCCAGTGACAAGAAAGAGCTGAACTAAGCACATTGGTCTTCTCCCCTCTTGCAGTTTCCAAAGTTGATGATTACCGGCAGGATGCAGAACTCTGTTTGGGGAACTTTTCCTCTCTGTCTGAGAAGCTGTGTGACACAGAGAATAGGGGATGTAACAGTTTGGCTGCACTTTCTCTTGTTAGGACACATGACTAGAGTTCAGATAGGAAGTAGGAAGTACTTGAACAGAGTCCCTGATCCGTGACAGACTATTGAGAGCACTGTAAAAAAATACCACGTTGATGGAAAGGCTGATGTTGTTGGTTTAGCCGGAGAAGTAGTAATTCTATTAGACATTGTCATTATGTGAAAAATATTGAAAATAGATCCTTTCGACCTCAATGTTTAGGACCCATATTCACCCATGCACTAACCCCTCTCTTCATCAACCACATTTCAGTCCCACCTTTCCCACAAACCCACCCACGCTTCGTCATCTCTTCCCATACACACACATCCTCAGCCTCTGTCTCTGTATCTCTCCCTCTCAGTCAGTATAAAGACAGTACCATAACGGATGTGAGAACACAGTCAGCCTGGCTGGTCATGGATCATTGGGCCGGTGTGGAGGTATGTGTTGGGTATGGGTGGCTGCATACAGGTGATGTTACCTCCATGGTGCCACCACCACACCACACCATGCCGCCACCCGCTACCCGCCACCCTTTCCCTCGTCACGTTGATAGAGTACCCCTGCCAGAGACTCATTTCCCTTCCCGCCAACACCGTGGAACAATTAGCAATGCTGAGTAGTTTCGCAATTAACAGCTTCAGAATTGTCACATGCCCCAATTTTAAATCAGCAGGAGCAATATCTGTTTTAGAGCAAAGTTTAATTACAAAGTGAATGCATTTGCATTTCAAGTCATTACCATTTTAAATGACATGTTTAACGCCAGCCAGCCAGCCATCACCTCCACAGAGAGAGATGAATTCTGGGAAGGGAGCTACAGATCTGCTGTCTTAATTTGATCACTCTGTTGTCGTAGATCATTTTCCTGTGCAGCAGGAAACACACATTGTTGTGTATTCAAGGTTTAAAAAGGCTTCTAAAGTTTTTAATTTCCACCTTCACATTTCAGACTTGATTTGTCCTAATGAAAAATGTATTAACCCCTACAAAAATGTCTATTGATTATAATGCACATAATAATTCACATTTCCTGCAGGATTTCCTGCTGTGAGAAGCAGGGTCAAATTAAGACTGCATCTGTAGGTCTCGGCTGCTGCAGAGAGAGCAGGGCTCATATTCACACAGTGTCTCAGAGTAAGAGTGCTGATCTAGGATCAGTTTTGGCTGTTTAATCATAATGAATAAGAGTGGGGACCTGATCCTAGATTCTTTATGAATATGGGCTCTGATGTTAAGCTCGGGAACTAGCTTTCTTAGCTATGTCTCTCTCCCCCATACAGAGAAAGTACAACACACAGCACAATATGAAAACAATGCATTTTGAGCCTGGCTTTACTCCTGGATGGTAATAGAGAAATAAAGGTTGTTTGATTGAATGAAGTGCTGCCAACCAGTTGTAGTAGAGGAGTAGCTAAGTATTCTGTTCAGGTTCAACATTCTCCCGTTTCTCCAATCAAAACACGCCAGTCTCTTGTGAACAAACAGACTGCCTGAATGTCTAAATAGGCTCAGTCAGTCAAAATGGTTGCAACAGCCCAGTCAGCCCAGTGAAGACTTAAATCATCCCTCAGTTGAGCTGAAAGAGAGAGAAGAACCCAAAGCCAGATAAATAGAAGACCTGAGTTGATGGGTTCTGGCGAGAACACATTCCCACCTTTCCAATCGTATTTTCGTCTCTCTCCAGCTTTCCTTCTTTCCTTCAGCTTTCTGTGGTTCCCCAGCTAGCACAGAGCTTAGTGTACTTTCTGTGTCCCCGTGGGTATAAAGTCTATCAGAATGCATTTGTTTCAGCCAGGCCCCCATTCACTTTCAAAGGGTTAAACAGCCCATTCAGCTGCCTGTCAACATTCCCTGGCCAGCCTCGCAAAAAAGTCTGCTCGAGTTTTGTTCCCCGATCGACACTTGTCTCCTCGGTCCCGTTGTTGCTCGCGTCGTGTAATATCCATGACAATCGTGTTGGGCCTTTCAGGGGCCCCGCTCAGTAGCACCCTGAATCTGAGGGGCCACTTTCAGGCGGTTAAAGAGCTTTATTTGTGTGGATTTGAAAGAGTCATGTGAAGTGCCCTCCGCTTGGAATCCTCTTCAGCAGGTCATCGTCAGTCTCAAAGGGCTTCACACACACACACACACACACACACACACACACACACACACACACACACACACACACACAAATAGGCTGCCATCAGTACTGCCCTCACGTTCTTATGGACTGACACCAACACCACTGCTGCTACCGCTGCTATCACTACTGCTCCATGAAAGGTGCATTATGGAGAGAGGGAGAGAGAGAAAGGAGGGGAGCGGGGGGAGAGAAGGGGAGAGAAGGGGAGATAGGGGGAAGCTAAGGAAGGGAGATAGTAGTAGTGGGATGAGGATGGAGAAAGTGGTGGGGGGTAAAGAAAGAGAGAGAAGAAATTAAAAGAGGAAGGGAAAAGTGATATAGCTTACATTGGAATGACGAGCACAGTATTTAGAGCAAGCACTTGACTTGGTAGGGTGACTAACTCCGGCAACAACGCCCCAAAACTCCCACCCCCCCTCTCATTCATACCAACGCCATCCAATAAGGGAGGCGACCAGGAAGGGGGTACATGGTTGGAGTGGGAGGGTGGCGTGGGAAGTAGTGTGGCAGGGACCACAGCATATCCATGTTCATGGACCATATGGAAATTCTGTTGTGTGTAAGGAGAGCGGCATCAGATAGTGGTGACCTTAACGGCTGTGTGTGTATGCTGAATGGTAAACAGTGCAGAGAGGGCCGTCCCCCTGACCCCCAGCATATGGGGGTCCATTCTGGAGGAGGGTTTTCTCAAACACAGCCATGCTGCCACTCAGGCCCTGGGGACTTTGATTTGTTAATGAATTGCTCTATTGACTCACATCTTGGCCTGACTCATTAGAGACCAACACTCCTGGTTTCCTCTTTTTTTGTGGTCTTTTATTTTCTTGCGTTTTTTGTGTACTGTCGTGGTCTTGTGCAAAGGAGGGGTGATGAGGGGGAGAAGAGGAGGGGGTTTAGTACAGAAGACACTATTGTGCGAGCGACTTAAATCTTGCAGGCTTGTCATCTGTTTTTTCAGTAGCTTCCTTTCTTTGGCCCGAGCTAATTTGTATTGTGACGATTTAAGAAAACTCTTCAGTGTTCAGTGATGCAAGAGAACAAACCCCTCCCTTCCTCCCTCATCCCTCCTCCTCTTCTCCCTCCCTCCCTCGCTCCCTCCATTTCCAACAGGCTCCAGCCGTCCTCCTCTAAATCTATTTTTGTGCCCCTCCCCGTCCTCATTACCATGTGGAGACAATAATGGTTTTGTCTGGACGATACTACCTGCTTTACAACGAGCAGATTATTGTGTCCCCCCAGTGTTAACACAACTAGTACAAGCCCTCTGTCTGCAGCCATGCCACCGGCTGTCAGCACACATCCATAATGGCAGTGTCACACTGTGACACACAGCACACAAAGACCCATGTGACCCTGCAGCTACACACAAAGACATACAGCTACTATAAAAACACACACAACATATGGCAACAGCATTTGAGGGCCTCGATTATCTCCCACAAACCGTCATTGAGCCAAGAGCCTTCTCCTTTTCTCATTCACCCTGTCCAAAAACATTGTTTCCCCTGGCTCAAAGGCCACACAGTGCCATGGTGCTGCACCAATTACACCATCCTCTACCAGGAGGGCCATCTGCAAGCCAAATGGACCATTCTGCCATTCTGTCTGTCTGTCTGTCTGGGCATTCTGTTCCAATAGGTGTGAATCCTACAGGCCGGGGTGTATTAGCTACACGCAGCAGGGGCTATGTGTGTGTGTGTGTGTGTGTGTGTGTGTGCGTGCACGTGTGTGTGTGTGTAAGCTTACAAGCACAAACACTGTGCACAACATGAAATACCACTTTTACACTCTGTCCATGCGGGTCACATCCATCTCGAGCAAACAAAGGTTGAATAAAAGCTTAAAGGAAACTGTCCCATATCTAATCTTGTTGAACTCCCAGTGACGCCTAGAGACATGGGCAATTTAAAGGGCCCTTTTCATCGCCACACCGCCACAATGGACTGTGTGTGTTTTACTGTGGCTGGGGGCTCTTATCATAGCCCTGTGTAGATGTCTCAGAGACCTACTGTCAATACCGTAGCACTGTACCAGGAAATACAGCAGAAAGACAGAAATGGTTTACTCTGGTCGCTGCTGCTGTTAGGTGTTCTCTGAGTAATAACAAATCTTGCGATTTAGTTTTTTCCACTTGAGTGGACTAATGGTTCGAGACACGTGAATTTGGGATTTTGTATGATGGTTATATGAGGTACTATGATGTACCTCATATGCTAATGTTAGCATCAGGGGTTGGAACCAAAATTATTTTCCAATCGTTTCGTTCTGAACAGAACAATATTTTTTTTCTTGTCCATTTCACTGTTTCAACCAGCAAAATAACATTCTGAACTGGTTTGAACCCAAAAAAAGTTAGGGGTTATTTCGTTCCTTTCTGTTCCTTTTTAAGCATCTGATTATTTCATTTATTTTTTACATTTAGCTCGACATTAAATTAAAAGCTTGCTATGGAGCAGGCAACCTATTTACATGCATTGGACAGATGAGTATAGGGCACAAGATGTGACTGAAATTCTGCAGGTGGGAGGAGGAGGCTTGGCTTGAAGCGCTGGGCATCTTGTTGTTATGGCATGCATTATCTGAATTAGGCCCACAGAATTATAGCTACGGAGGCACTGCTTCCATGAAGGAACTTTGAATGTCTTTGAACTTCAGAGAGTTGGCTTAATGTTGGACCAGCTAGCTAACTAGCTAGCTAGCTAACAAGCTTGTGTGTGCAGAGCGGCACCAGAATGAAAATAAAAACACGTCTTACCTTTTTGTAGTTAATAAATCCAATGTGAAACGTGATAACTATAGTATCCTTAACTAGCATTGAAAAGGTTAGTTAATCCATTCTTCTCTGATTATATATCTCTCTCCCTAATTTCGGAATCACGCTTGTAACGTCAGTAGGCTACTAGACTGTGCTTCTGAGGGGGAGGGGCAGGTAGCCTACGTACACACTGGCAAAGGTTTTTAGCTGGCAGACAGACACTGGAATATGTTTCTGAGTGACAGAGTGAGGGCTTTGCATTGGAGCTTTGTTGCGTTTTTGTGGGACTGGGAAAAAATGCCTGAACATAAAATAACGTTATTAAATGGTTCACAGGGTTTAAAAAGAATGGTTCTGTTCCGGAACAGTATAGATCACTTGGTTGTGATTCTGTTCCTCGAAAAATGTCATTATTTATCGGTTTTCTGTTCTGTTCCCTGGACCAGTTCCAACCCCTGGTTAGTATGCACAATACTATAATTTAGAAGTGTACATTGTGGGCTAAATGTGTACCACTACTAGAATTAGTAAGAAGCTTGTTCTATTCCTACAGTAGCCCTACAGTACACAGTGGTGCAGACTGGCTCTGTGAAAAGTAGGAAACACTTTATTCCTACTGTATACAGACAGTGATACAGGCTGATTGTGCAGCTACTGTACCAGTGCCAGTAGCAGTAGGAAGCTTGTTCTATTCCTACAGTAAACGGACAGTGGCGAAGGCTGGCTCTGTGAACTTCCTGTGGAGTGTACGTGGTACGTGGGGGGCACTGGGTCGGCTGGCGGAGTTTCCTGTCCACTGTGGAGGGGGAATCATGCTGTGTGTGCGTGTGCGTGTGTGTGTGTGTGTGTGTGTGTGTGTATGTGTAGGTGGAGTCCTGATGTAAAGGCCTTCCATGGGTTGCCAGGCCCATCCAGGCCCATTGTCTGGTAAGAGGATGTGTTCCCTGGGCTCAGCCACTGGACATGCTGTGCATGACGCACGCAGACAGCCTTCCCTGGACTCAGAAGCCAGGGTGGGGTTGTCCTCTCTCTCCTCCCCAGGGGTGGGGACGGCCCCCACAGACAGATCAAAAAAAGGGGTGGGGGAGAGACCTGGCACTCCTCCCTCGTGGCACTTCTCCATCCCAAAAAAGATAATGGTTTACTGGAAACTTTTTTTTAACTCCCTGTTTGATTTAGGCATTTTTAGGTATGTGACTGTATTACGTAGGTTCTGACCATGAAATACCTCTGATAGTTATTTCTAATCTACGTTTCTGATTTCCTGCACACCAAAAACAAAATAGGCCATATGTGACATAAAATGAAACAAAAAGTATGACTAAGAAGTATCAAAAGCTTTTTGGATGACAGCTTCCCAAATAACTATGTGAAAGTAGCAGGAGCTGATCCATTCTTATTTACAAAAAAACAACATCTTGCTATTCTATTCCAAGATAGCTGACAAAAAGCTTGACAGTTCTCCACACTGTTGGTCCCAGACATAACTCCTTTAGGAGGACTCTGACTGAACCCTGACATGGGCCTTCATTAGTTTTGCATTGTTTTGTGGGACTGGAACTGTGTTTTTATGGCTGTCCAGGCTCTCTTTTGATGCCGCCATATGTGAGGGTTGTGACACGACCCTTGACCTTGGGCCTAGAGCCGTTTTGATTGGGTCTGACTGGGGGCTTGCTGGCGCTGGGGCTCAGAAGGGCTCGTGTTGTCAGGACCTGTGTGTCTCTGGCTGTGTTTATGGAGAGGTAGAATATGCACTGAATATGGCATGATCCATTTCCTTTATTTAGCAAGTTACTGTGCAGTACCATCAGATATCATACCTTATCTGTACTAGGGTTGCAATGGGAGGTGTATTACTGGAAACTTTCAAACTACCAGTAAACTACCAGCATTTTGGTATCTTTCAAAGCTTTCATGTAATCTATCACAAGACATCTAATGGCCCTTTTCGATACTTAAGATGTCTTTAATTATCTCTGGCCCTCTGTGTGGCCTTATCACATGTAAAAGATATGAAATATATAACTAAATAGCTAACAAAATGGCTACATGGACTATCTGAGTTGACCTTTGTATTTTATTCTTCTCTATGCACACTCACTGGGCCCTGCGCTCTACACACACTGATACTCCAACACACATACAAACACTCACTCCATGAGTTGCTTACACACACATAATATGCATATACATTTATACTGACTCTACACACACCCAATCACATACAATCCTCATATATGCTGCAACTACTCTGTTTATCATATATCCTGATGTCTATTCACCGTATCCCTATACATACAGTATCTACCTCTATCGATCCAGTATCCCTTCACATTGTAAATATGCTACTGGAACTGACCATGTATATAGTATGCTTACTTACTTTATCGTGTTCTTCTTATTTCTTATTTTTATATCTCTTAGGTTTTTGTTCTACCTTGTTATTTGTAGTAATACATTGTTATTGATTACTACATTGCTGGGGTTAGAGCTTGCAAGAAAGACATGTCACTGTACTTGTGCATGTGACATTAAAACTTGAAACATAAAATTATTAAATAAGATGATTTTCATTTTTTGGGTGAAAAAGCTGTAAAACATTATCTTAAATATAAACCATCAACTTAGTGAATACCATTGGTGCTTAATATGAGGGTTTCAGCATGAAATATCCTTTATATATTTTTTACACACATTCTTTTTTTACAATGTCAGTATGTTTGTTGTCAATGTTTTGGCATCAAACTGGTGGCAGTTGTGAAAAAAGTCAATAGTTGGAAGAGTTGCAGAGTTAATTGAAAATAATGGCATTGTTGATTAGATTTTTTCCCCCGTTAATTAGGCTATTTTCTCTTGAACCACATGGTCTATCTGCCAGAAACTCATGGACAATATGACCCAGATATAAAACATTTATACTAAATTATATATGAATACATTTTTTGTTTAATTATTCAAGTATAAATTACCAAAGTTACGATAGATTGCCATAGATTTTCTGTTAGTTACCAAAATTACTGAAGATTTTGGTAACTTTGGTAAACTACCGGTAGTTTTGCAACCTTAATCTGTACATTTTCTATTGCAGTAATTTCACATAGGATACATGAGCATGTGTCTGTTTGCAGCCTGGCAGGCCATACAGTGTTCAAAACAGTATATCCTGGGGCCTGTGTGAATTTGGATGGAACGGAAGTGTTAACCTCTTTACCGAAACACACTGAACAATTAGCACGGCATAGTGATGGGAGAGACGGCCCTGTGCCACCTACCCAACAGGGCCTGTTATAGTGTCAGAGCCACAACACAGTCTGTCAGAGCCACAACACATTAGAAACAGTGTATGTGTGTCTGTGTGTGCGTGCGTGTGTTCATGCATGTGTGTGATGGGAGAGACGGGCCAATGGTGCCTGTCATAGAGAGCCACAACGCATTAGAAACAGTTGGGTTTCATTTCACATGCTGCTGTACTCTGAGGAATCTCAATATTTATCCAGTTTGTCTGACCGAGGCACCTGCTGGGGGACACGTTAGTCATTTGTAAGCATTAACACGGGCATCTCCCTCACTCCTCTCCTCCCTCCCTCCCTCACTCCTCTCCTCCCTCCCTCCCTCCCTCCCTCCCTCCTCCCTCCCTCCCTCGCTCCTTCCCTCCCTCCCTTTCTCCCTCGTTCCCTCCCTCTGTGAGTGCACTGTCACTCATGTTGTAGCCTTTTAAATGTCATCCTCCGACTACGGAGCAGTCGCACACTTGACAGTTTTATTGGGGACGTGCTGACGGCAGAGAGAGAGAGAGAGAGAGAGAGAGAGAGAGAGAGAGAGAGAGAGAGATTAATGCTTACAAATGACGAGAGAGAGAGGTATGAAAAGGGGGACATCATCTAGTCAAATCAAATTAGAATAAATGGAGTGATGTGATTAATAGCAGTGCCATTGTGGGGTAATCATGCAGAGCCATAATCACTACAGTGGACTTCAAATTAGCAGCGCCCACAGTGAGGCTTTGATCTGCAACACATCAAATAGAGCCAGACGTCAGGTTGTCAGGTTTCTTAAAGTACACCTTCGCCTTGATGCCTTTTCACTGCCACACACTGCTAAAAATACACAAGCCAGGAGACAAAAGATGACAAAATGGAGAGGTAGGTAGAGATAAACGTTGTGTATGTGGCAGTGTGTGGCAGTGTGGCACCTGCTTCAGAGAGTCACAGGGCTAGTTGTCATCGACAAAATAAAATGCCATGAAAGTGGATTTAGGAGGTCTGACAAGGTCTCAAATACTGTTGCCACGAGGTCAGAGAGCTAGAGAGAGAGAGAGAGAGAGAGAGAGAGAGAGAGAGAGAGCTGGAGGCAGATGGAGACAGACAGAGACATCATGAGCTGTCATGGACTATGTAACATAGTCTGCAGAAGGCTCAGGTGTCATGGAGACCATGGTTAGTGTCTGAAACACACTGCTTAGCCTCTCCCCACTACAGTAACACTGACATTTTCATTAAAAGGTCACCCATCTATTCATGTGTTCACCCTGGCTTTAATGTAGGGATGGGAGAGAGAGAGAGAGAGAGAGAGAGAGAGAGAGAGAGAGAGAGAGAGAGAGAGAGAGAGAGAGAGAGAGAGAGAGAGAGAGAGAGAGAGAGAGAGAGAGAGAGAGAGAGAGAGAGAGAGAGAGAGAGAGAGAGAGAGAGAGAGAGAGAGAGAGAGAGAGAGAGAGAGAGAGAGAGAGAGAGAGAGAGAGAGGAAAGCAGAGCTATGAGCCAAATGAGATCTAAGACAGGACCAGAGCAGACAAACACCATCTTCAAGACCAAATGAGACAAGGACAGTCTTAATTGGACGGATCCAAATTAATTTAATGTAGTTTTAATGCTTCTTATAAAGTAGCCATTATATCTTTGTTCGAATTTAAAAACACAAACTATTTAATCACAGTAGTGTGGACGACACACTTAAAACCACATATATGTAAAATAATTCCATATTTAAATGTAGAGGATAACCATTAAGGAGATCATGGTTTGAAATGGAATCTGAAATAAAAGGAGGAACCCTTTAGTTCTCTAATTTAGCATGTCGACTGTATGAAGTGAAAAGTTTAAATGAGGATGTGGACATTTTTCTCTGAAAATGGATTAATATAATTTGGTTAGAGTAATCATTTAAATAGCAATAAGGACCCAGAGTGTATCTGTTGAGCATAAAATAATTTCAAGTATAAATTAAATAGCTTAATATTGCCTTTCTTTTCCTTAAGGGTATTTTCCACAGTCCTTTTTCCCTCTTGGTATGTGGGGTAATTTCTTTGGAGGATATGGAATTAGTTCTGTGTGGACATGTGTTCAGTGGGGGCACTACATGAAAGTCTGCTGTTTTACTCACTGGATCCTATTCCACATACTGTGCATACTGTCTGTATGTCCGTTCGTCCGTCAACACAAAGGCTCTCCATGATTTTTACATTTACATTTTAGTCATTTAGCAGACGCTGTTCTCCAGAGCGACTTACAGTTAGTGGCATACACTTTCATACTGGCCCCCCGTGGGAAACAAACCCACAACCCTGGCGTTGCAAGCGCCATGCTCTACCAACTGAGCTACAGGGGACTTGATGTGGGTTTTACTAATTTCTTACTCATTGCATTTGATGAATACAATTCATATGTTCCTAGTACCATAAATCAAATCACATTCCTTCACTTTAAACCCCAACATTCCCTGACTCCCATCAATAAGTTACAGAATTGCTGAGATCAGTCCGCTTCAACACCTGTCAGGCAATGTCACCAGATCAAAATTGAGGAAGTGTGTGGCTTTGAGAGTGAATGGCTAAGTCGCAGGCATGCAAACAGTGTTGTGTCCAGTGACTTGAGAAAGCAGTGCAGGAACAGGAGCAGAGCAGGGTACAGTGACTCAGTGAGGCCTCAGTGTGACGTCAGTGTGGTGGTATGGCACAGGGTGGATAGAGGTCCTGGCCGTTTGGCCCTGACAGCTGCGTCTGCCCCCAGTAATACAACCGGTCCATCGGCCGGGGCCAAGGCCCCTCTCCCGCTGTCAGCACACCGATCGGCTTTCATGGATCATCTCTTATCTGCCGAATCTGTCATTGCAGTGGAGAGGGCTCCTTTTGGGGGGCTTTAAACCACAATGCCACGGTTCACATGCTCTAAAGCAGGCCTTGCGGGTGTATGGGTATGTCTCTCTCTCTCTCTCTCTCTCTCTCTCTCTCTCTCTCTCTCTCTCTCTCTCTCTCTCTCTCTCTCTCCCCCTCCCTCTCTCCTTCCACAGTAGGTGACTGAGTGTTAACCTGAGAGACAGGGCCAGTGTGTGTGTGTGGGGG
Source organism: Coregonus clupeaformis (assembly GCF_020615455.1). NCBI lineage: Eukaryota > Metazoa > Chordata > Actinopteri > Salmoniformes > Salmonidae > Coregonus > Coregonus clupeaformis. Next base: position 1,141,953 of record NC_059223.1, on the reverse strand, counting down.
CCTGGGAGGGATAAGGGTGTGTGTAGCAGAAGAGGAGGGGCCTGGGAGGGATAGGAGGGGAAGGGTTTTTTGTTTGTTTGGACAGATGCACAGGCCCATCTCTGAACTTCTGTCAGTGATCAAAGGAGCCGATGATGTAGAACAGATTCATGGGCCATGTCTTATCAGCCCCTGGTCCAGCCCTCATCCATCATGCTGAGCCCTCGTCCGTCTCCCTCCCAATGACGGCATCCTAAACACAGGGCATTAATCACCACTGCTCCCCTGTCCCGCTCCTTCCCTGGCCAGGTGGCCCGCTGGCCGCATGCCCTCCAGGCCTTCATTTACCAAGGGAAGGGAGGCTCAGTGGCTCGGTCTCCCAGAACCAAGCACCCCAGGACAGCCCGCTCTGGGTCAGTGTGGCCCCCTTCTACCACCACCCCTACCAAAGGCCACTGGTGCTCTTTCAACAGGTCTGGGACTGGGGTTCCTGGAATTTAGGAGGTTAAAAGGAGAGATGCCTCACTGTCAAAGCCACATATACACAGGAATGCACACTCACACACACACACACACACACACACACACACACACACATATGCTAAGACACACACACATGCACGTAGACATACCCATACATGTGTGTGTATGTATACTGTATGTACCTGGGAACCTTGGTGTTGATTTTGTGTACGTTCCCCTCCTGCTGTTACCTTTGGTCATTGGAATCCCCCATTATTGATTTCAAATGGAAAGGTAGTCAGAGCCTCAGTAGACTGAAAATGAAAGGGGAAAGGGTTAAGTGCTTCCTTTGTGTCAGCAGGTTAAGCAAAGCGTTTCAAACAAGCTTTTATAGCCAGAGCGAGATAGCTAGTACCTTTGTCTCTTAAAAATACTCAACTTAAAACAAATGCCAAAAGTGACAGCAAAGGGTAATGGGTCTACACGCAAAGTGCAGCGTTTCTAAGGAAAGGGCTTGTTTATCATGCCAAACTGCACTTGCTTTCAACGTTTAAAGTGTGGAAAAAATATACACTTTATTCAGGATAGGTCATAAGGAAATAAATCAATTCAGTTCAGGGCATGGAATAGCAATAAATAGTCAATAGTTCATCTTTTTTTTATTTATATTTTTTTATTTTGTATTTAATCATTATTTATTCAAGGAAAACCCATTGAGACCAGGGTCTCATTCACAAGGGTGACCTGATCACAGTAACTGTCACGCCCTGGCTCTGGGGACTCTAGTATGTTGAGCCAGGGTGTGAGTTTTCATTTGTTTATGTTCTAGTTGTTGTATATCTATGTTGGCCAGGGTGGCTCCCAATCAGAGACGGCTGTAGCTCGTTGTCTCTGATTGGGAGTCATACTTAGGTAGCCGTTAGGCATTCATTATTTGTGGTTTCTTGTTCCGTGTTGGTTTGTTTATGTAACCAGGGACGTCACGTTTTCGTTTTGTTGTTTTGATCGTGTGATCATTCTAATAAATAAAATGTTCGCATTCAACGCTGCGCCTTGGTCCTCCTCTATGAATGACGATCGTGACAGTAACACAACAATCAAATACAATACACCAGGTGGAATGTGGTTTTAACCAATCAGCATTCAGGATTAGACCCACCCATTGTATAAAAAAATACAATAATAATACAGCACAACACAACATGTCAGAAAAACATTTACATTCTTCAGCTACTTGGTCCTCAATCAATACTTTAAAACGCCCGAGCGGCACCAGAACATCTAGTTGTAAAGTGTTTAGTAAATTGTTCCAGCAGTGAGGCACATTAAAACTAAAAGGGGATTTCCTTAATTCGGTGGAGACCTGAGGAACCTCAAGAGTTAACAAACTCTCTGTATGGGTTTGGTATCTCATGTTTTTATACTTTAACAACAAAGTTAGGTAAGTCGGAGGCTTGTCTAGTAGAGTTTTGTAAACAAAAAGGGAATAGTGAAGTGATCTGCAGGACTTTAATGAGGACCAGACAACCTTTTGACACAGGATGCAGTGATTATTAAAACTGTCACCTGTGATAAAGAGAATGGTGCTATGGTAGACGGCATCCAGAGGTTGGTTTAAGAGTAGTGGCTGCTGCATTCTGGTAAATGGTGTCACAATAGTCAAGAACTGGCAGGAAAGTAAGTTTTCAGACCCCTTCACTTTTTCCACAATTTGTTAAATTACATCCTTAATCTAAAATTGATTAAATAAAAAAATGTCCTCATCAATCTACACACAATACCCCAATAATGACAAAGTGAAAACAGGTTTGTAGAAATTTTTGCGCATTTATAAAAAATTAAAAACAGAAATACCTTATTTGCATAACTATTCAGACCCTTTGCTATGAGACTCGAAATTGAGCTCCGGTGCATCCTGTTTCCATTGATCCCTTGAGATGTTTCTACAACTTGATTGGAGTCCACCTGTGGTATATTAAATTGATTGGACATGATTTGGAAAGGCACGCATCTGCCTATATAAGGTCCCACAGTTGACAGTGCATGTCAGAGCAAAAACCAAGCCATGAGGTCGATGGAATTGTCCGTAGAGCTCCGAGACAGGTTTGTGTCGAGGCACAGGTCTGGGGAAGGGTACCAAAACATTTCTGCAGCATTAAAGATCCCCAAGAACACAGTGGCCTCCATCATTCTTAAATGGAAGACGTTTGGAACCATCAAGACTCTTCCTAGAGCTGGCCGCCCGGCCAAACTGAGCAATCGGGGGAGAAGAGCCTTGGTCAGGGAGGTGACCAAGAACCCAATGGTCACTCTGATAGAGCTCCAGAGTTCCTCTGTGGAGATGGGAGAACCTTCCAGAAGGACAACCATCTCTGCAGCACTCCATCAATCAAGCCTTTATGGTAGAGTGGCCAGACGGAAGCCACTCCTCAGTAAAAGGCACATGACAGCCCGCTTGGAGTTTGCCAAAAGGCACCTAAAGGACTCTCAGACCATGAGAAACAAGATTCTCTGGTCTGATGAAACAAAGATTGAACTCTTTGGCCTGAATAACAAGTGTCATGTCTGGAGGAAACCTGGCACCATCCTTACGGTGAAGCACGGTGGTGGCAGCATCATGCTGTGGGGATGTTTTTCAGCGGCAGGGACTGGGAGACTAGTCAGGATCAAGGGAAAGATGAACGGAGCAAAGTACAAAGAGATCCTTGATGAAAACCTGCTCCAGAGTGCTCAGGACCTCAGACTGGGGCGAAGGTTCACCTTCCAACAGGATAATGACCCTAAGCACACAGCCAAGACAATGCAGGAGTAGCTTCGGGACAAGTCTCCTATTGTCCTTGAGTGGCCCAGCCAGAGCTCAGACTTGAACCCGATCGAACATCTCTGGAGAGACCTGAAAATAGCTGTGCCGTGACGCTCCCCATCCAACCTGACTGAGCTTGTGAGGATCTGCAGAGAAGAATGGAGAAACTCCCCAAATACAGGTGTGCCAAGCTTGTAGCGTCATACCCAAGAAGACTTGAGGCTGTAATCGCTGCCAAAGGTGCTTCAACAAAGTACTGAGTAAAGGGTCTGAATACTTATGTAAATGTGATATTGCCGTTCTTTATTTTTGATACATTTGCAAAAATGTCTAAAAACCAGTTTTTGCTTTGTCATTATGGGGTATTGTGTGTAGATTGATGAGGGGAAAAAACTATTTAATACATTTTAGAATAAGGCTGTAACGTAACAAAATGTGGAAAAAGTCAAGGGGTCTGAATACTTTCCGAATGCACTGTTAATACAGTACAACGGTTCTGGTCATAAAATGTAAAATTCTATCAACAGGAAATGACAGTGTCAATTAGGCTACTTTAAAAAAAACGATTGTTTATCATCTTGTTTTCACCATGTTTTTGACCCCAACAGACATAAATATGTTGCTGCTCTTGGGAGATTAGTCATAATGTGGGTTAGTGACAATGAGCTGGGCCTGGGAGCTGTTTGGGTTAGGGCTAGTGCTAGTGGTAGCATCGTTAGCATTATAGGATCGACCATTGATCATGCTGGGCTCAGAGGGGAGGTTAGTGGGGTCTGAATAGAAGTAACAAGGTCAGTTCTCACAACACAGACACTTTACTGCTGACCCAGTGTCTATAGGCAACATAGATCACCAGAGACACCCACCAAGACATGGCAGAAGCACATACTATTACAACACAAGATAAACACAAAAACTCATTCCAAACCCAATTGCATTGGGCAAGACAGTCACAGATACTTGCTCACATACTTAGGCCTTTGAAATGCTTGAGGAGCATAGGCCATCTTCTAACCCCTTCTGCCATGTATACTGGCCTCAGTAGTCACATATATGGTTTTGGTTAAATCAGCACAAACATAGACACATGCATACAAAAACACGATAACATACGCATTACACACATGTACAGATGGATTTTGTGTTATAGATATGTGGTAGTAGAATAGAGGCCTGAGGGCACACACTTAATATGTTGTGAAATCTGTTATGAATGTATTGTAATGCCTTGGCAGCAGCTAATGGGGATCCATAATACAAATACAAATGTAGTGGTCCTCTGTAGCTCAATTGGTAGAGCATGGCGCTTGTAACGCCAGGGTAGTGGGTTCGATCCCCGGGACCACCCATACGTAAAAATTTATGCACACATGACTGTAAGTCGCTTTGGATAAAAGCGTCTGCTAAATGGCATATTATTATTATTATTATTAAAAACGGACATTCACAGTCATACTAGAAGTTCAAACTAAGGTGATGAGACTCATAACATTGCAGTAGGGCCATCACCCTGAATGGCTAGATATTAGGGAGACAGGTTGACCAATCAGAATAGTCCTAGTGCTGTAAGCAGAACACAATACAACCAGAATCTCATTCCATATCTCTCCTCTATTCTATTCTAAATGGGATGGAAAGTAGAGTTGCATAACCTTGCTGATGTCCTTCCCCTCTGAACTGTTAATAAGCCTATTTGTTAACTGCCAGTTGCAGGAATGAGCGTAAGCCCATTTGGTCCCCGATCCCTCATAGGTGAAAGTCAGTTATCCCCCTGCCTGCCTCTCTCTCAGTGGTCGGTGAAAGGTGGAGGGATATCACTCTGAGTGCTGTGACAGCTCTACTTTAGCATATTCATGCCAAGTACAGACTCATTTCACAGGTGTATTAAAATACCCCTAACCCCCTCTCTCCTAGTCCCATAATCTCACTTCCACGCGGGGATGGTGAGTCGCCATGCATGAAAATCAATGGGGAAAATATGTAGAAATATAGGCATGCATCAGAGGCCGGGTCAAGAACCTAATTTCACAGTGACACCGGGGGTAATTTGGCCCGGGAAATGTTTGTCAATTCTCCATTCATTTGAGCCGGCATGGACGCAACTGAACCGCTGTGCTGCGAGGCCTTCGGTGTGGGGTGTGAGGTGGCCAACCTGAACGCCTGTATTTATGGCAGCACTTTTGTGAATACATTACACCTGTCATGATGAAATAAGTGACATACTTACATGGCGCGGGGCAGCGGTCCAGAGGAGTGAGACGCTGGGGGAGACAGAGATAAGAGGAAGTGGTAATTAGTACATTCATCTTTTTTACGATATCATTTTTCAGACATATATGATCACAATGTAAATTAGAAATAAGGAGGAAGGAGGGGGGACCTGGCTGTGTGGGAAATGGAATTCATTTGGAGCTGGCGGGTGGGGTGGGTCAATCGCCTCAATCGCACTACAATAGAGCGGTGATGGTTGTGTTGGGAGGGCAGGTGTAATTTACCTCCTCTCCTACCATGCACCTGGCAGAGCGCAATACTCCTCCTGCTGCTCTGGCCAGCTGCTGAACTCCTCTCATTCAGATAACACATACACACTCTCTCTGCCGGCCGGCCAGCCACAATGAATGCCTGGCTTCAAATCACATTCATTTACCATCATTATCAAAAAGGAGGGAATAAGGAGGGAGAAAAGGGAAGAGAAAATAAAAAAAGACACCCATCTCTCTCTCTCTCTCTCTCTCTCTCTCTCTCTCTCTCTCTCTCTCTCTCTCTCTCTCTCCCTCTCTCTTTCTCTTTCTCTCTCTTTCTCTCTTCTCTCTCTTTCTTTCTTCTCTCACTCTCTCTTTCTTCTCTCTCTCTTTCTCTCTTCTCTCTCTTTCTCTCTTATTTCTCTCTCTCTTTCTCCCTCTCTCTCTTTCTCTCTCTCTCTCTCTCTCTCTCTCTCTCTCTCTCTCTCTCTCTCTCTCTCTCTCTCTCTCTCTCTCTCTCTCTCTCTCTCTCTCTCTCTCTTTCTTTTTCTCTCTCTTTCTCTCTTCTCTCTCTTTCTTTCTTTTCTCACTCTCTCTTCCTTCTCTCTCTCTTTCTCTCTTCTCTCTCTTTCTCTCTTATTTCTCTCTCTCTTTCTCCCCCTCTCTCTCTCTCTCTCTCTCTCTCTCTCTCTCTCTCTCTCTCTCTCTCTCTCTCTCTCTCTCTCTCTCTCTCTCTCTCTCTCTCTCTCTCTCTCTATCTTTCTCTCTCTCTCTCGCTTTCTCGTTCTCTCTTGCTCTCTCCCTCTCTCTATTTCTCTCTCTCTTCTCTCTCTCTCTCTCTCTCTCTCTCTCTTCTCTCTCTCCCCTGTGATTCAGCCTCATAGACTCTTAAAGGCATTCTATGGATTTTTGATTTGGCTTCCTCTCGCTCGGCAGAGGCCCCCTGTTTTAGCAGCGCCATTACCTCCGTAACGATTATAGACAAAAAGTTAATTATGTAATTATAAAGCCAATAACAGCCTGCGCTGGTTTACTCTGCTTTAGTCGGTTTAAACATTATCTCCTGTGTGCACATCATAACAGGCGGAATGTGAGGAGAGGAGATTAACGCCTTGGAAAGCAGATGCAGAATTTAATTCTCCCAGTCCACGGCTGCCTGGGAAAACCATTAAGTAATCACAACATTCTCCCTCGATTAAATTCATGGCTGCCACTTTGCACACAAAGGGAAGGGGGAAGACGGAAGAAGAGGTGCCTGCCTAGGAAGAGAAGAGAAGCTCTCTCTCTCTCTCATTTTTATTGACTGGAACGGTGGAACAGCAGTCTCTGCCTGTCCCTGTCCCTGCAGGCACTGATGAATAAACCGGTTAAATAGGGGTACTTCAATCTGTCAGAAATTGAAAAGTTGGAGTGGGCATAAATAAAATCTAAGTAAAAATAAAAGAGGACGGGGATGTGTTGAGATGTGTTGGGTGTGATAAAGCTCAATGGAAGTGGATGGAATAAATGGGGCAGCAAGAAAAGATGCACTTGATATTTCCACTTTATTTTCACTCATTTCACTCAACCTCAAATGATTTTTGTGGCCAGCAGCTACAGATAAGGCAGGCAGACTAGATTGAGAGGAAAAGGGCTAGATTGGACTTGGTTTAAATGGATTAAAACACACACTTACAAAAAGTGAACACACACACACACTCACACACACACACACACACACACACACACACACACACTGTACCCGCGGTACACCACAACTATACAGTAAGCATAACTAATTACTTATGGATGGGGCATGTGTGGAATTAATATGCTGCTGAAATTGTATTTATTTAATGTGAGGATGGTTGAATTAGCCCCTCAGGGATAGAGGTCAAAGTGTCATTCTCCTAGTATACACAAGTACTTAGGATCAGGAGAGGGTCCTGCTCTGATTAATAGGCTAATTCATTAGTTGAGTTAAGTGGTTTAGTGAGGCAGCTGAGGCTGGGCCCTGCAACCTGAGGCCTCTACAGAGCACACGGCTACAGACCAAGAGCATCAACACTGAGCCTAATGCAAGATAAAGACACCAAATGAACTGAGAACAAACATGGATATACAAACATTCAAAGGAAGTACTGTACAGCACTCTGAAGCAGCACCTCTACACACATAGCCATTTGCATACTTATACTCAACATTTAAAGTGTTGGTCCCATGTTTCATGAGCTGAAATAAAAGATCCCAGAAATGTTTTGCACATATTTGTTTATATTCCTGTTAGTGAGCATTTCTCCTTTGCCAAAATAACCATCCACCTTGTGCTGGGGACAATAAAAGGCCACTCTAAAATGTGCAGTTTTGTCACACAACACAATGCCACAGATGTCTCAAGTTTTGAGGGAGCGTGCAATTGGCATGCTGAGTGCAAGAATGTTGCCAGAGAATGTAATGTTCATTTCTCTACCATAAGCCGCCTCCAACATCGTTTTAGAGAATTTGGCAGTATGTCCAACTGGCATCACAACTGCAGACCACGTGTAACCACGTATGCCCAGGATCTCCACATCTGGCTTCTTCACCTGCGGGGTCATCTGAGACCAGCCACCCGGACAGCTGATGAAACTGTGGGTTTGCACAACCGAAGAATTTCAGCACAAACTGTCAGAAACCGTATCAGGGATGCTCATTTGCATGCTCGTCGTCCTCACCAGGGTCTTGACCTGACTGCAGTGAGCAAATGCTCACCTTCGATGGCCACTGGCATGCTGGAGAAGTGTGCTCTTCACAGATGAATCCCAGTTTCAACTGTACAGGGCAGATGGCGTTGTGTGGGTGAGCGGTTTTCTGATGTCAACATTGTGAACAGAGTGGCCCATGGTGACGGTGGGGTTATGGTATGGGCAGGCATAAGCTATGGAGAACGAACACAATTGCATTTTATTGATGGCAATTTGAATGCACAGAAATACCGTGCCCAGTCGCAGACCACCAGCCTCCAGTCTTAGACTGTCAGCCTGCTGCTTTCTTCCCCTCCATTGTCGTGCCATTCACCTGATGTTTCAGCATGATAATGCACGGCCCCATGTCACAAGGATCTGTACACAATTCCTGGAAGCTGAAAATGTCCCAGTTCTTCCATGGCCTGCATACTCACCAGACATGTCACAAATTGAGCATGTTTGGTATGCTCTGGATCAACGTGTACTACAGCGTGTTCCAGTTCCCTCCAATATCCAGAAACATCGCACAGCCATTAAAGAGGAGTGGGACAACATTCCACAGGCCACAATCAAAAGCCTGATCAACTCTATGCGAAGGAAATGTGTCACACTGCATGATGCTAATGGTGGTCACACCAGATACTGACTGGTTTTCTGATCCACGCCCCTTTTTTTTTAAAGGTATCTGTGACTAACAGATGCATATCTGTATTCCCAGTCATGTGAAATCCATAGATTAGGGCCTAATGAATTTATTTCAATTCACTGATTTCCTTATATGAACTGTAACTGAAATTGTTGCATGTTGCGTTTATATTTTTGTTCAGTGTACAATCTCATAATAAAATACATATACACACACACACACACACACACACCAAGCATATATGCATGTACTCACACTTCCATTCAAACATACAAGTGCAGACATGTAAAAACAATTAACTAGCACAGCCATGTTTCCAGTGATCGGTGGGTACATTGACATACATTAATCCGTTGTGGAAGTTTAGGTGTGTGCTATTGACTGTGCTGCGAAAAGGGGCTTGTGTCTCAAAGGGCATTTCTATAGGCCGTATTTAGATAAGCACGAAGGAACTTCAAACTACCTTCAAAGTACCTCCTATCATCTATCATAGTCTTAGGTTATCAGGTGTTATGGGAGGGTTAGCTTTGGTCTGTGTTTGTACTTGACATGCTCCATAGTATAGTGTGTATGTGTGACTGAGGGCGCAAGTGCATGTGTGTGTGTGTTTCTTTTTGTGGCAACCTCCAATGTCGATTGATGTCTGATTCATGCACACATACACGCATGCACGCGCACACACACACGCACGCGCACACACACCCTCCTCCAGTACCGTGCCCAGTCGCAGACCACCAGCCTACAGTCTTAGACTGTCAGCCTGCTGCTTTCCTCCCCTCCAGTCTTAGACTGTCAGCCTGCTGCTTTCCTCCCCTCCAGTCTTAGACTGTCAGCCTGCTGCTTTCCTCCCCTCCAGTCTTAGACTGTCAGCCTGCTGCTTTCCTCCCCTCCAGTCTTAGACTGTCAGCCTGCTGCTTTCCTCCCCTCCAGTCTTGTCCAGCAGAGCCCTCCTGGGGGTCCCTCTAGACATACCCCAGGGGCCCATGGCCCCTGCTCACCCAGTCCACCCAATCCCCATTCCACACAGCAAAACACCAGGATCAGGTTTGGAAAAGGCAGCAGTTTTTGTGTTGCAAGAACAGCTGGTACATTCCAGATAACAGCTGAATGTAAAAAGAGTACCAAGGTTGCCACAGACAGACAGCATGGGCTTCCTCTTTGTCTCTTTTAAAACCATTGATGAGTTTCCTCAATCAGGGCCGAACGGTTTGTTTCTACAAGCCTCCAACACAATATCATAGCAGAGTCTGGCGTGGAATAACAAGCACTGTGCGGCGTCCTGTGCAGGCCTGTTCAGGCTATTCAGAGCTGTCGTGTTACACCAGACACTGAATGAAGATACTGAGATGATAGATCCCAATACACAGGCTGAAATCCCAGTCAATTTGTCATCAAAATACATAATTCAACTCATCAGAAATGCATGTAGCAAACTGAAGAATAACCATGTATCCTATCCAACTAGTATATTTAGCATGGTTGCAGATAGTTGGCCTATATTGTGGTCAATGTATGGTGCTTTTCAATTCAATCAGCGTCCATACAAGAACAGAGGGGTACACATAGTGACAAACACAGTAGCCATTTCACTACTAGCATAAACAAGATGTTTCCCACTGTGCTAGCAATCAGTCAGGCATATTCATGTTCTTTCAGCAGGTCCAGAGGACCTCCAGACCCCCTGGATCTACCCCCAGCCCTCTCCTGCCCTCTACCCCAGCTACCCCCACCTCTGCTTGGCTCCCACTGACACTTGCTCCCATCGCTCCCTCCCTGTCAGAGGGCCCTGCCCTGCGCTGCCAGGCCGCGTTGACATTTCCTGACATTTCATGAACTAATTACACTACAAATAATTAAGCATGTTCACATCTGTAACAGACACAGGAAAAATGGCTGTCAGGGCCTGGTGATTGATGAGCTCCCTGAGACTTTATGTGATGAGATTCACCTGGAAGCCTCACGCTCACTCAGGACACACACACATCAATACACACAAACAGACAGTCATTAACAGAAGCACACTACATGAGCAAAATATTGTAACAGTGAATGAATTCACTAATTCACAAACACAATAGACAAACATGTATAGACAGCTACATGTGTACGTGGACACACACACACACCCTCACACATGTACAAATGCACATGCGCACGCATGCACAAACGCACACAAACACACTCTCTCACACTGACACACACAACAAAACAAAAGTGTGACATCAAGAATTCACTTTCTTGAAAAGCAAAAAAGGAATTCCTCCTCCATGCCAGTCCTCCTTTTGAAATGGGTCAAACCCCAGCCTATAGGCCCCGGGAAAAAGGATGGGAAAATTAATGACTACAATGGAGTCTTTGCATTTTTCTTAGACTCTGAAAAAAACAAAGAACAAGGCCTGTGACAAGCTCCATTATTTGGTTGCGCTGCGAGTGAGGAGACAGCTCCTGCTGGAGAGAGAGATGAAAGTAGTGGGCAGGAGAATGGGGGCCTGGCAGGGGAGGGGAACGACCGAGGGGGGGCTCCGGGATGTCAAGAGGGCCACAGAGATGGCAGGTGATGGGGATGGGCTCCCCATCCCCCGCCTCTCCCTTCATCCATTGCCTCCATGTCGTCGCGTGGAGCTACAGAGCCCGTCAGCACAAAGACAAATTATCGCAGGGGGAAATTCACGGACAGACAGGGAGAATCTGTCACCCAGTGGAACAGTCCCTCTTAGGGACTTCACACGGCCATTATGAGCAACTTAAGAAAGGGAAATTCACAGGAAGACCATGCAGCATCAAGCACCCTACTGGAGGGAGGGAGGGAGGGAGGGAAGAGGGGAAGGGAGGGAGGGAGGAGGGAGGGAGGGAGGGAGGGAGGGAGGGAGGGAAATAGAGGGGTGAAGGATAGTGGGAGCCATAGCTGGAAGTGTTAAATATGTACACCATTAAAATGCATCATTATATGTAATAAGTTAAATAGGTACTTACTCTGACCAAATGAAGTAGTAACAGCAGTCTAGTTGTAAATTCAGATTTTATAATAATCCTATATATTTTTTAAATGCTCATATTCATATTGAGTGACTTTCTTCTTAATTATTTCACCTACAGGCATTGGCTGAACTTCCATGCCCAACTAAACAATATCCTTTACTAGAGGCTGTGACCTGTGCCCTTGCAATGTGAGGCCATGGGATGCTCCAGATCAGCATTCTGACTGCACCATACTGTTAGTCCCAGTCCTTTGTTGTCCCACCCCGCCTTGCAGAACCCTTCCTTGGCCCAGTCCCAACGAGTCCATGAGAAATCCTACAACAACAAATAATACCTCACAAATGGGTATCATGTGTGCTCAGAGAGGAGTTAGATTTATAAATTAAGGCTTTGTATTTAATTGGCAACTCCCTGGGAAGGTGAACAATGTGTTGAATAGTGAACTTTGTGGATAAATCTGCTATTAAGCCTCTGGACACACAGGCAACAGTTTTTGGGAAATGCCAAGAAAACACATGATGTCAGGAATTGTAAAGAAGTATATAGAGAGGCTGTTCCTACATGAAGGCTGCTGCCCATGATAAATGATCGTCTTATTTATGTGGGATATTAAAGTACTTAGAGAGCTTGTACTTTCACCTCCAAATGGAAATGGGAGAGAGCTACAGGTACACAGTACAGACATGGTAACAATGGATTCTTTGACTCCCACCCTGTGAGGATATTTAGTCCCATATTCAACATGTATATCACAGATGTCATGAACAAAGTAAATCAAAGCGGTTAAAGAAAACAAACATGAGGGTAGAAGGCATTTTAAAGACACAGTCGTTTCACCTGAATAGAAGAGGGCTTTTAGTGGTGAGGGCCAAACCGAACATTTGTTTCAATTTATTTAAGTGTTTCTGCTGTGGCATGTCTAATGTTAGTCTAACGTAATGCCTGAGTGCTAAGGAGTGCCACACTGAGGCTGATGCCACATGTGTTACTGTGGAAGTCACACTGCAAATAGTGTAAAAAGTACTTGTAGTTATAAAATACATTATTATTATTGTTACTAAATTGTTTATAAAAGTCTGTAATGTCTATGTTAATGTTTTTAAATGTGTATAAATTGTAAAGTATTTTTGTAATTGTCACGAATGCTGATGTGGATGCGGTGGTGGAGTCAAACGCAGGACACAGAGGAATAAGTCAAAATGACTTTACTATAACCTCGAAAGGTACACACAAAATAAACGGCCTCAAAAATACACTAGAGGCGAAACAAATACGCAAGTGCGTAAAACCAACACGAAGTGCCAAGGTACCGAACCTATACATCCATGACAAGCGGACAATAACACACAAAATACAAACATAACATAGGGGAACTTATAGGTGACATAATCAATACAGAATACGAAACAGGTGCACTAACTAGACATGACAAAACAAACATCGAAAACATCAAACGGTAGCAGCTAGTACTCCGGGGACGACGAACGCCGAAGCCTGCCCGAGCAAGGAGGAGGAGCAGCCTCGGCGGCATCCGTGACAGTAATGTTTTTTTTCGTTATGTGTCGGACCCCAGGAAGACTAAATGTCGCCATTGGCGTCGGCTAATGGGGATCCTAATAAAATCATAAATCCGACAAAAATAAGGGCATAGTCTGCAGCAACAAAAGTGTGTCCAGTAGTGTTGTACATGGTAACCGCATAGTAATGATTAACAATATCCATAAACCATCTGTTCTTGGTATGGAAAATTAATTATGTTAAACTCAGTGAGATCACTAATAATTACCAGAAGGTTTGTCTGCCCCAACTCAACAGTGACATCATTCAGGAGAGCACAATGCGCTTGTTCATGTTCAATATTTTATAAAAGGTTGTCTTACAACAACTTATTCTAATTCAGAGTGTATGCATGTATCCAAACAACTTTCCCAATAATGGGGACAAAGGGGTTTTAAGTTGTCCATGGAAAGAAGCCACATCTATTGTGTTCAAAATATATTATTTCAATCCAACCATTATGACATCGCCTTTTAAATTTGTCTTGGCCAACACAAAAGACCAGCGTCCCTTTAACTAAATTCTGAAGGGATTATTTCCATCCCTCCAAACTCAGAACCCAGTAGTCTTTCTTTCTCTTTCAAGCCGGGGCATGAACTTGGATGGGTCCTGCTTTCCCCCTGCTGAACACCACATTTGGAACACACCGTCACAATTGGTGGGATTACCACACCCCACCCCCCAACGCCCTTCTGCCCCCCCTGCATGTTACAGGGCCTTCAGATTCTCTCCTACCCACCCCGGCCCAACCATGCCAGTAACCAGCAGAGGTGAATGCTAACTGGATCAGAGAGAGAGAGAGAGAGAGAGAGAGAGAGAGAGAGAGAGAGAGAGAGAGAGAGAGAGAGAGAGAGAGAGAGAGAGAGAGAGAGAGAGAGAGAGAGAGAGAGAGAGAGAGAGAGAGAGAGAGAGAGAGAGAGAGAGAGAGAGAGAGAGAGAGAGAGAGAGAGAGAGAGAGAGAGAGAGAGAGAGAGAGAGAGAGAGAGAGAGAGAGAGAGAGAGAGAGAGAGAGAGAGAGAGAGAGAGAGAGAGAGAGAGAGAGAGAGACAGAGAGAGAGACAGAGAGAGAGAGAGAGAGAGAGGGAGAGAGAGAGAGAGAGAGAGAGAGAGAGAGAGACAGAGACAGAGACAGAGACAAGTGTCCCTAACTTTTCTCATGTCACTTTCTCACTCCTTCTCACTCCCCCTCTCTCCCGGCCGGCTGGGCCCCAGTGTGCTGCCTGGGGTGGGGTGTAGGGCCCTGTGGATGGGGTGTAGGGCCCTGTGGGTGGGGTGTAGGGCCCTGTGGGTGGGGTGTAGGGCTCTGTAGGACTCACTTAAAAAGATCTGCTTTGAACTACGATTCATGACTATTTGCATAAGCAGATTTGAGTGAGGAGAATGGAAGGGTATTGCTGCTGGTCATTAATATGCCAGCTAATTCAGCACATTGTAAGCCCATTGATGCTTCACTAAAGGACAGTTATCCCACTGCCATTGTTTAGGCCTGAACCAGTCTGAGCAGTTGTTACAAATTACATACTTAATTGATTTAAAATCTGCCATAAACTGGCACAATAGCGGGAGCCAGAGTAATGTTGTATGGACGGGAGAGCGAGAGATCTGATTAGTTTTTTTTATGGGCGATGTAGATGTGATATAGATTCCCTAATAAATGAGAGGGCGCATAAACATACAGTATGTGCATATGGTGATGAGATAGCCATCATAGCTAAACATCATGAACAGATGCATCGCCAATTACTTCTCACATCATCTGGTGCTCCATATAAATAATCCATGTGTTTGTATAGTAGTGCATCAGAAATGAACTTATATCTCAAATTTGTATGTTCATTTTGTTCAAAATGTGATGTCAAAAATAGCTTCAAATTATGTCAACTAATAACAAAGACAGCAGCAGCACGACGTCATGCCAAAGCAGACCATCTTAAGATATATTTAGTATTTCCAAAATAGCCTTTTTGGGCTAATCCTATCCCCATGACTCACTTGTGGTTACCAGAGCTAATGAACACTCCACAAGTTTCCACACTGAGCACCAATTAGAGGCCACAACAAAGAGAAATGAAAAATAAACATTGCAGTATTGCGTACTTGTTGCCACAATAAGACATAATCCCTGGGATATGCTGAGCAATATTAGCTTTTCAATGACTGAGAGGCAGTCTATTGAAACAGTGAGTGACCCAGGCCCAGGCCCCCTCCCCTCTGCTCTGGACTACTCCAGGAGAAGCAGTGTGCTCGAGATGTGAGAGGCCTTAAACACAGCAGCGGCCTTCAGCCCACGCCGCACTAACTCCTCCCACCTCCTCCTCCTTCTCTCTCCTCCTCTCTCTTCCTGCCTGTTTATTCCGCCCTCCTTCACCCGCTCCCCCCATCATGGACTCCCAACTCTGACACACAGCATCAGGAAAAAGAGGAGTAGTCCAGAGGAACAGCTAGTGGAATAGCCAGTGAGTTGTAAATCATGGAATAGGAGAGGTGTCATGATTTTGGGGGTTCGCTCTGCAATGCACCCCCCTTTTGTAGAACTCTGACCCCCTCTTCAGCGTCGGCCATTGTCAGCGGGTCCTTCTAGGCGTTTGTAACCGCGGGGCCAGTGTGTATTCTACTCCCCTCTTCAATCTCCTGGCCCAGATAGGACACATCAAAGCTGGGGGAGCTGTGCTTTGTGGGGCTTGGTCCCTTGACTCTCAACATGTGGTTTTGTGGCTCTGGACATCGGCACCTTTTAACCCATTCTGTTGAGATTAGGCATCGCCTTCAATTGGGCATTAGTGAAACTATAGTAACCAATAAGCAGCTTGGAGCTGAATGGAAACTATGTATCTTGTCACAGTGGAGCTGTCGGAACATCACGGTCCCAGACAAGTTCCTCTGCAGGGTTTTGGCTGCCTGGACTGGGGCCCCTTCTTTTCATACTGACACAAAGTAACACCCCCTCACACCCGCCCCAACACCCCCCACTCCCCGTTTGCAACGCAGGCGCTAGTAATGGTCATTTATATTCAACACACAAAAAAACATTGTTTCCACAGGGCCACAAGCATTTAATTATCTCAAACTGATTTTTTTCATGTTGTGGCCTACAACAGCGAGCGAGTGAGAAAATTGGACCAAAATGAATAACCAACAACAGTTTACGGGGGGGGAAATTGTTTCACATGACATGATGACTAAGGAAGGGGGTAGCTGCTGCGTTGGGGATATCTGGGAAATAAACAAGCACTAATGAAGCTGCCGGTCTGGGCTGCAAGGCTGCAGTGTTGGCTGGCTCCAAGCTGGTCCTGGGGAGAGAGGAAGGGCCTGGCAAGTGGAGAGCCAGGCGGAGGACCAGGCTGTGTCGTAGGCCCCCAGCTTCATTAAGAGGTGCAAACAGAGCTCCACGGGGCCCGGCAGGGCCTGGAGCCTGGGCCTGGTTCACCCACCGCCATACCGTCAGATGCTGCAGGGTCTTAGCCTGGGCTTAGCATGGGCTAAAGGCTCCAGACAGACACCACACTCTACCACAGTCTCAATAAAGCCTGGCTTCCTAGAGCAACTGTCACTTTGCACCGCTTGCCATGCAACGCTACCAGACAACTGCTCTCCAGATCCCTGTCGAGACGAATCTTCACACGTCCCCACGCCGCCTCCACATGTCCGCATGTCTCCACCATGTAGCTCCAAGTACAGCTTAGAGAGGTTACACTGCAGTCAAAACATTTACTCTTCACACAAATCCAGTCAATCTCTCTCTCTCTCTCTCTCTCTCTCTCTCTCTCTCTCTCTCAAGCCTAAACAGCGTTGCTATCAGATAATTATATATTTACTTACTGCTGATAAGAATCATGATCTCCACATTACCCAGAGAGCACAATCCATGTGATGCATATTTGCATACTGAGTAGATATGGACTCTGCTAGCCATGTTAATGCCATCAAATATAAACATCATAGTGATGATGACACTTGGCTGGTTGGTGGTTGGTGTTTGCTGTGTGTGTGTTGTTATGAAGCCACAGTACTTGGATGACAGTTGCTGTCCGGTCTGTGTGTTTTTGTTAGGAATCCACAGTTAACAGGCGTTCATCATGATGTTCCACTATGGACAGACATCTCACACTCTCTCTGGTGGACCATAGAGGGTCAGCATGGGACTGGCTGGGTTAGCTTTTGGCTTATCCTCATGGATGGTGGAAGATGGACAGTGGGACACCATCAGACAGACAGACAGAATCTTGGCGTGGCTCATTGAAAACTGGAACCTTCTGTGAGGTGCTTGCCCCACCACATGGAGTGCTCCAACAGTGACCCTGCCGCAAACTGGCAACTGCCAACCGTCTGCTTCCGTCTGCTTGGCATATTTGGCCATTTAGTGGGATGCTTGTGAAGATCAAATGGGTTAAGATCGCCCTCTCTTAGTCAGCGGGTAAAAAAGAACATCAAAAAGGTGTAAATTTCACTTCCCCACTTTTGATTAAGTCAAGCATGAAAAGAAATGTAATACTCTCAAGTAGCAAGGGTTTACACTATTGATGCTGTTACTTCTGCTTCAGGAGGCCCAATCAGCCAACAGGGAGCTGAGTAAACTCGCCCCCAGTTTTAGGGGTGGACAGATGGAGGGCTTTTGCTGCGCCTGAAAAGACAGCTTAAGAGCTTGCCTCCTCAATCCCACTCAATACTGACTGTGTGAAATCCTGGCCCTGGCTAACCCTCCCAACCCACCCGCCTACCTGAAAGCTGGTGGCTACCACCATATGGGCTTGTTTAAAAACTCCCACAGACTGGTACAAAGCACAACAACACAGTTTTCATATCAAGTGCTTCTCACTCAAAGAGGGCTTCTCACTCAAATAGGGCTTCTCACTCAGCGGGCTTCTCACTCAAAGAGGGCCCCCCTTCAACTTTTTCCCCTCCTGATTCCAAAAGCTGTCATGGGTTCTGTTCATGAGCTCTGTTCTGATTAATAGTCGGTGTTGCCATGTCTGCTGTGTGACATCATTTTGTGGGATGATTAATATGAACTCAAGACTAAGCATATCTGTTCAAATATTTTGGGAGAAAAAAACTACACACAAAACGGTCATCAGTTTTTAGTTTTGAATTCAAAATGACCTTTATACCCGACAATAGCAAAGATTCTACTTTATTTCGTTCAAAGTGGAACGATATAAAAGTCTTCCCCTCTTATATAACATTGCACCTTCTTGCTACACTTTGTAGCAACAGCCTTTTCAACAAGGTGAAATCTAACCGCTGAAGTGTTCCTGCTACTACATAGTGGACAGCAGAATGGAATGGCTTTTGTAAAGACTTAATAGAATCTTTAACCGTTCCAACAATCCACTCCCATGGAGTTGCATTAAGTAGATATTGTAGAGGGACAATGACCTAAATAGCTCAACATCAACCTCATTAGGCATGCAGGCAGGGCCGAGACCATTTCACGGTGGAGTCTATTGTCAAGGCTCACCCCAGGTGAGCATTAAATTGCAAATGATACTCTGAAAGGCGGAGAGGAGAGTGGAGAGAGAGAGAGAGAGCGGAGCGGACAGAGAGAAAATGGTTCTCAGGACAAGAGGGAATGAAAAGGCGTTTGGAGGAGCTGCTCAGACCGTAAAAAATCCAATACATCACAGCTTTGGGGGAGCGAATTCCACTCGTCTCCTAAGTGTCTTATTTGTAAGCAAACCTGAGCACAGGCCTGTGGAGAGAGAGAGACTGGGAGGCTAATGACAGACTGATAGCAATTACTTCTGCCCGTCAACGACTGCCTGCCTGCTCTCCCTCTGCTCTCTCTGCTCTGCTCTCTCTCCTCCTACCATTCCTGCCTGGCTGGGGGAAATTAGAAGACTGGGAAAAATAAGGCAGAGAGGATCGGCAAAGATAAATATAGATATATTTTTTTACTTTCCAGTGGGTCTATTTCTCATCAGCAATCAATAGCTGCATCCTCCATCCTCCTCCATCCTCCTCCATCCACCGCCATACAATAATATGCCCCTCGGATCAACATGTTAATAAAGCGGTCTCCGAAGAATAGTTTGCAACTGGCAAAGTGCTGTGGTGAGTGACGTTAAAAGAGGCTGAGGGACGGGAGGAGACAGGAGGTTTGTTCCCCGGCGGAACTGCTCCCTGTCAGCCGGCCCGATGAGGAACTGTGCTTTTGCATATTCCTTGTCACCGGCAGCACAAGTGAGAGGACCCCTGAGGACAGTGTTAGTTGCTGCTTGGCTTGTGACTGGAGTAAATTAAAGCAGGGATTAGACTGGGTTAGATTGCGGGTGACAAGCAGCAGAGGCAGTAGGATGCAGGAAGTCACATCAAGTGCTAGTCTCTGCCCATATGTCTTCATGAAGCACCACAGTAGGGGATAGCTAATGAGTCCAGTGCACAGCAGTTTAGTTTATTCAAGTAGCAATGACACCTTCCCTCCCTAATGCTAATAGCATGTAGACAGATACACACACACACACACGCAAACACACGCACATACACAAACGTGCGCACACACGTGCACCAGGGTTTCCGTTAGGAAAATGTGGTGCCTGACATTTGACCGGCAACATTTTAATTTACTGGACATTTGAGAAATGTACCAGACTCATTTGCATTGTGTGTCTAACCTGATTAGGGCGTCGACCCACGGTGCTCAGAATGACAGAAATCACATTTAGAATATGGTCATTCATATTAACAGAACATGCAAGTCGATGATGCAATGATGTGCGGTCCTTCTTAACGAATTCTGATGTGCACTTTGAACATTTACTTTTCCTCAGCCAACAAGACGAGTAACAAACAGCAAAATCACTAGCCTATGTCAATCTACTATGCCCCATAGTAGAAAAGTTTAGGCTAGCTATTCTATTGGTCAGCTTGTCGAGAAATAAATAGCCTATTCCAAATAGACTCTGGGACAGTTGTGGGATGATAGATCCAAAATTCATACAACCAGTAGGCCGAAGCTATATATCTTTAAAAATTTTAAGCAATGAGTCTGATGCAACAGATCATAACGTTCAGCTTCAAATTTTGATAAACTATTATTTCTTCACATAATAAGCTCAGCAATGCACACAAGACAGTAGGCTATGCACGAATGTTCTTTCCATAATGCAATTAGCGGGAAAACACCATTGTCAAAAGGGCACTGCACATGCAAGCGGTTTCATGTGACAGAGATGAAAATATCGAACATGCTACTTTGAAGCAAGGTAAGACATGCTTCATAATATGTATTAAAACGTTCAGGTTTCAAACAATGAAGTGTATGTTTTCATAATGCATACTGCCTCCAGCTCATTGCAAAGTGGTGTGTGAAATGCTGATGAAGCCTGCCTTCCGTTGCTGTTTGATGCTGTGTTCAAAATAACTGGGAACTGGGAACTCAGAAATCTCCGACTTCCAACTTCAGAGCGTTCAAGACAACTGCAAACTGGTCAAAAACAAGCTCCGACTGGGAAAAATCTTTTTGAACGGTTATCCAACTCGGAATTCCGACCTGAAGATCACTGACTTCATGATTTGACCTCGTATTTTTCAGAGTTCCCAGTTGTCTTGAAAGCACCACAAGATGCTGCAGCAGCAGCTCTGGCACTGTCTGACAGATTCTCCACTCAAAGGCTCTGTATCTGTATGCTGTATGCGTGTGATGAATAAGATACAAAATGAATATACTGTACACTCGCACCAATTTAATTCCACTAAATTATGCAAATTACCTATAGACAGATAAACATGACCAGTAAAATGTATTTCCATCGACTGTTATTTCCATCAATGAAGAGGCTAAAAAGCATTATTTCGCAATGGGATTTTTTCTTCTTCTCCCAGACAATTGGCCAGCGGCAATTTTATTTATCAGCTTTTAAATTATTTTTATCGGACAAAAGCCGGCTATTAAAGCTAACTGAAAATCTGACTTGCTCATACAGTTACACAAACACACACATTTAAAAATGTACAGAAATATTAATTCACACAGAAATACCTATGTAGACAAAAACTTTAACACAGAGAGAAATATGTTCAATCATAAACACACAGTCAGTCCCACTCAGCTACCAGGTGAATGGATTTCCCCTGGTCCCTTGAATGATAATTTCCTCCATCCTCAGCAGTATTGTGTACATGTTTATGCTCCCGTTCTGTGAAATCGCGTCTGAAAACAAACAAAACCACCCAAAAATTGTACAACTGAAGTGAGGAGAGGAGACACTTGAAGAATACTGCGACAGTCCTTAATCCGTTTCTCCATGGCAGAGAAATCTATAGCTCTAATCTGTTGGGGAACAGGCAGTGTGGAATATACCTGCCTTTGGGGCTGAGAGGAGGTGAGTGTGCTTTAGAAGTATAATTACCACGCAATTACAATATAATTACACACATTAATCGTTTGGGTTTTCACAGGCACATTTGCGAGATGGAGCTGGATGCAGTAATTAGCCAGGCTAATGCTGGTGTTTCTGGCCCTGCAACTGTTACTGTTTGAAACACAAAGCAGCAGCGCTTCAGTTAGTTGACCGCCACATTAAACTCCTGCAGATAAATATCCTCAGGCGGCCAGAAGAAAATATCAAAAACAACTGTGACCAGGTTTGAAAGGAAATGCGAGGACAACAGCCGTGTGGGAGGTGGTATAGAACACGTTGGGCAATCCAGAGGCATTTGGAGAGAGAGATGGTGTGGTGTAACTAGCTTAGCCTACGAGGGGTGAGAGAATGAGAGAGAGAGAGAGACAGACAGACAGACAGACAGACAGACAGACAGACAGACAGACAGACAGACAGACAGACAGACAGACAGACAGACAGACAGATTGGAGTGTGTGTGTGTGTATTTGTGGACCCATCCGCCCATGCTTGTTTCAAACATGTCAGCGCCAGTGTAGTGTTGCACAGTGGGCCCTGTCAGCCTTCCAACCGCACAAGAAGACAACCTAATAACGGCTTTAATGAAAATAAAACAACATCAACAACAAAAACATCAGTACACTCAGGTTTAGTGAATCTTTTCACAAATTGAGTGAAATTATATGATTATTTCATATCTTTAGTAAAACAATATACACAAGAGCAAATAATTGTGTTTTTATACGGATATTGTATATTTACATTACCTGCATTGATTAGCACTACAAGGTAGCCTGCATTATCCCACTGCATTATAACAAACAGTGCCCTGTTAATCTACATTCACTCCCTTTACCCACTGTGTTTATCCCATCAGTAAACTCAGAGGGGGATAAACCAGTGGGTTCCCTAATGAAAGTCACTCTGGTGTCCTACAGAGAGGTCAAGCTTTTACACCTGGCCACGGCCCACATGGGGCTAAGTACTACTGACCGACTGGCCTTGGAAATTACTCACAGATAAGGGAACTAACATCAGTGAATTGTAGATCAGAATTAGAGGAGAAGCAGCTAAATCAACAGCTATAACAGCAGCTAAATCAACAGCTAAATCAGCAGCTAAATCAACAGCTAAACAGAAGCTATAAGAGCAGATAAATCAGCAGATAAACCGGCAGATAGATCAACAGCTAAATCAGCAGAAAATCAGCACCTAAATCAACCGATAAATCAGCAGATAAATCAGCAGCTAAATCAGCAGCTATAACAGCAGATAATTTAGCAGCTAAATCAACAGCTAAATCAGCAGCTATAAGAGCAGATAAATCAACAGCTAAATCGACAGCTAAATCAGCACCTAAATCAACAGCTAAATCAGCAGCTAAATCAGCAGCTACAACAGCAGATAAATCAACAGCTAAATCAGCACCTAAATCAACAGCTAAATCAGCAGCTATAATGGCAGATAAATCAGCAGATAAATCAACAGCTAAATCAGCACCTAAATCAACAGCTAAATCAGCAGCTAAATCAGCAGCTACAACAGCAGATAAATCAACAGCTAAATCAGCACCTAAATCAACAGCTAAATCAGCAGCTATAACAGCAGATAAATCAGCAGATAAATCAACAGCTAAATCAGCAGCTATAACAGCAGATAAATCAGCAGATAAATCAACAGCTAAATCAGCAGCTATAACAGCAGATAAATCAGCAGATAAATCAACAGCTAAATCAGTAGCTATAACAGCAGATAAATCAGCAGCTATAACAGCAGATACATCAACAGCTACATTTCTATAACTGGCTATGCAATTTAATGGCACCATAAATGTATTTCCCGCAATACAGTCTAAAATGTTAGGATTCTGTTAATTTCCAGGGCTTCTCCAGTATGATTTTGCTGTATATGTATAATGCTATGGATTGAATGTGTTCATTATCCTATATTGAAATATTGTGCATGTATTGTCACTATCACACCAGAGGATGGCAGAGTGTCTGATGAGGCTTGGTTCATTCTGATGCAGCCAGAGGAGGGAAGAGGAGGGGGGGGCTCCTACACATACAGTGGGCTTTGCTCTGGGCCCCATTAAGCATTACAAAACTGACTTATTTTCTCAATTCCACGCCTCCATTTATTTTCTCTCAATCCCATTCTGTTAAATGGAAAAGGGGTAAAGAAGTGGCAAATAAATCCAACTACAATAGTCATCAATGTCACATTTCAAAGGTATCTCAAAACATGACCAAAGGATGTTTGTGACAGTTGTGACACTAAGAACTCAGACCTTATAACTTCAGTAAAAATCCCTCCTGATACTTCCACATCATCCTACCGGACAACCATGTAGTAGAGACGGACAGGTAATTGTGACAATCATTGGGAATTGATGGAATCTTCTTTCAGTGTGGTGAAGTTGCTATTGGTAGCAAATGTAAAGTATATTTCCAAATTAAATCAAATGTTATTTGTCACATGTGGCGAACACAACAGGTGTAAACTTTACCGTGAAATGATTGCTTACGAGCCCTTCCCAACGATGCAGAGTAAAAAAAAATAGTAACACAAGAGGAATAAAATAAAATACACAAGAATGGAGCTATATACAGGGAGTACCAGTACCAGATCAATGTGGAGCTATATACAGGGAGTACCAGTACCAGATCAATCTGGAGCTATATACAGGGAGTACCAGTACCAGATCAATGTGTAGAGGTACGAGGTATTTGAGGTAAATATGTACATGAAGCCATGGTGACTAGTCATCTGGATAGATAATAATACAAGTAAAATAAACTAAAGTGTGTAAAAGTGTGTGTGTGTGAGTGTGTGTGTGTGTGTGTGTGTGTGTGTAATGTGTATGTACAGTTCCAGTCAAAAGTTTGGACACACCTATCCAAAAAAGTGTTAAACAAATCAAAATATATTTTATATTTGAGATTCTTCAAGTAGCCACCCTTTGCCTTGATGACAGCTTTGCACACTCTTGGCATTCTCTCAACCAGCTTCCCCTGGAATGCTTTTCCAACAGTCTTGAAGGAGTTCCCACATATGCTGAGCACTTGTTGGCTGCTTTTCCTTAACTCTGCGGTCCAACTCATCCCAAACCATCTCAATTGGGGTGAGGTTGGGGGATTGTGGAGGCCAGGTCATCTGATGCAGCAGTCCATCACTCTCCTTCTTGGTAAAATAGCCCTTACACAGCCTGGAGGTGTGTTGGGTTATTGTCCTGTTGAAAAACGAATGATAGTCCCACTAAGCCCAAACCAGATGGGATGGCGTATCGCTGCAGAATGCTGTGGTAGCCATGCTGGTTAAGTGTGACTTAAATTCTAAATAAATCACAGACAGTGTCACCAGGGTAAGTACTAGACATTGCAAAATAAAGTGGGATGCCTGTGTTATCAAATTAATGGATGCCTGTGTTATCATATTAACACTTCATTTTGTATATGTGGGGAAGCACCAGACAGATGGTCCTTTGAAGCTCAGTTGGTAGAGTATGGCATTTGTAACACCATGGTAGTGGGTTCAATTATATTATTATATTGTATATAGCATTAGTCAGTTTAGTGAGTGAGGAAAACCAATGTATACATCTGCTTGTTGTTGCGTGTGCCTGTGCAGAAATACCAGTTTACACGCCCGCGTTGTCTTTTTGATGTCCTTGTCTAAACCAAGGCCAAAATACAACCGTCCTATCGTTGTTTGGAAGCCAGCAGCATCTATGTGATTCAGACTCTGTGCCACCACTTGTCCTGCTAACACTGTGATGAAAGGATCCACAGACACAGATACAGTCATTCTGTAATTACACATCAGGCAGAAGCAGGCAGCAGTATTTTTCCATTTGTAGATCAACGCTGAACTGTTGACATCATTGCAGGTTAAACAAGACTATGTTTATGCAGCCAACATCTTTCATTTATTCCCACTGATGTATTCTAGTCACAACTGTTGTCTGGCTCGCTCTTGTTTTCGCGAAATGAAAAAAAAAAAAGGAGACTTTAACCCGGACAAAGCAAGCCTTTCTTTTTCTATCTGTCCTTTCTCTCTTCAGGTAGGTCTATACAAGTCACTGTCCCCAAGATTCTTGCTCGCTGTTTGTCAGAGAATGTTGTTTGTTAAAAGAGGACAGGCATAAGGCAAAGTCAGCTGTGGTGACCTTAAAGAGCAGAGCGTATCTCTCTGGTCTGCTATGTCCATTTGATCTGGTCAGAGATGTACCTCTCTGATGCCTGTCCTCTTAGTGGTGGGCCTTTTCACCGGCCTGCCTCTCGGGGTGATGGTGGCGATACTCCGAAAGGGCTACATTTCGATCCCTAGGGCTGATAAGGGCTGGCCCGTTGACGGGCCTGATGGCATCTGCTCTGGCTGTCTGTGGCTGCACTCCAAGACAAATGCAGACAGGGAAGGTGAGCGCCGGCCGTTGTGGTCCTTATCAATCAATTACATTTTGCTTTGTCAGATTAATTGTATGGAATTGTTCGGTGCTGATAGGAACCTGTGTGTGTGTGGAGGTTAGGTTGTTTGGGTGGGGGTTGGTGCGGTTTTGTTTGGGGTGTGTATGTGTGTGTGTTGGGTCAGGGATGCCCTTAGTTGCCCTTGGTGCTGATGTAAAGCTAACTATGTTTTGTGTGAAAATGGTCAATATTCAGTGCAATAGATTTGCGTTTTATCACACATCATTTTAATATGGCTAGCTTTTAATTCACTAACACACTTAAAGTAATGGGAAATATATTTATTAAAGGTATTCATTTTGCTTGATCAATAAGTAATATGATTAAAATGCCATGCTTCCTTCAACACACTGGCCATGGCTTCTAACTGTTTCTAACGATAAACAGAACACAGCAACACAAGAAGCATCTCAATGAATGTTGAATTCTCACTTCAACTAGGTGAGAGAGTCAGTCCCCTCTCTGCTCTCTCTCCATCCGCATTTCCAACCACAGACCACCTTCTTTGCTTATGAAAAGCTGGATTCATGACGTAACATTCAGCTGATAATGATGTGTGAGATGAGCAGAACCTGCCGGACTTGACTGCCAAGTTGCTGTTGGACCGCGGTCAGACCGTGTTCGTCTTACTAATGAGATGCCACATAGGGAAGACGGAGCGACCAGAGCGCCCAAGCGGTCATCACAAACTAATTCCCCATCCAGCTTTAGGTCGTAAAAACAAGAGGATTTCAAGAGAGGGAGGCCCAACATATCCTGCGGCCCTGCCAACTGACCACATCATTCTGAGAGTAAATTTTTCAGGATAACGTTTGGCAGGCCGCTAGAACGACGGTTAGGTTAGCTCCAGTCTGGCCAAGGCAGTGTATTGTTTCTATTCCAGAGAAAAACAGCTACTGACAGTATGTTATGGAGGCCTGTGGTACGTCCTTATCACGTGTGTGAACGCTGGCTGGCTCAGGGCTCTGACGTAGGGCCTATAGGCTCTGACAATAGTAGGCTATGGGCTTGTGGTCCTCCGTATAGGCTTGTGGACTTCTGTCTTCCTGGCTCTGGCTTGGAGCTCTGAGGTAGCAGGCCCTTTAGCACTGCATATTCTGAGGAAAGTAGTCAGATGAGTGGAGGTTAAATCAGTACGTGTCTCCTCCTCCAGCACATCTAAATCTTCCAGTGGGGGAACTGAGATCCACCCCCTCCGGCTAAAGCCCAGTTCACAGTCTCTTAAGTTCTCTGCTGCTTGTTCTCTTCTCTTCTCTTCTCTTCTCTTCTCTTCTCTTCTCTTCTCTTCTCTTCTCTTCTCTTCTCTTCTCTTCTCTTCTCTTCTCTTCTCTTCTCAGCAGAGCAGTGGGTCAGCTTGATCTCCCCTGTCATTGGGTGGAACTCATTCGGGGGGCATTAAAGTGTAAACCAGATGAAAAAACAAAGGGCTTAGGCAAATCAGATGGCTCAAACAACAACAACAAATGCGCACTCTGTAATCTTCTTAGGGAAATTAATGAGGGGGAGCCCCCTTGGCCGAGCGGGGCGGAGGGGTGGATAATGATCCCGGACCGGGGGGATGAAGGGAGGGATGAGATGAGAAGAGAAGAGAAGAGGAGAGGAGGCAGTGGATCAGGCAGAAGGTGAGAACGGGATAGGGGGATTAGGAGAGAGGACTCCCACCAGAATCAAACAGGACTCTAGCCAAAGGGATCTCTCTCTCTTCCCTCCCATCCCAAACTTCAAAAAGTCTGTCCTAAGCTGGAAGTAGGTGTCAGTAATCCCCTCTGTGGATGTAGATCTATGCGGCAGACTCAGGCCTTTCATCCTGCAGGCTGCTTGTACAGCATGCTCTAGACACTCCCTCCATCCTCCATCTCGCTCCTCTCCACAGCATGGGAAGGTAAACTTTTGCACTGTGGCCCCCATTGCAGATCGCAGGGATCCATCCATTCAACTCGCTCATTATCTCTTTATTAGTGAGATAACTATGTCACCCGCTCGCGGATCAGAGCTTAAATATGTAGACTATGGTATAGCGCTGGTGGAGGGGTTTGTGGAGACTGCTATAGGGTTTGTAAAGCACAGCCTAGGCAGATGGATGTATAGGCCTACTTTAGGAAGGCCCAAAAAATTGCCAAAGACTCCAGCCACCCAAGCCATAGACTGTTCACTCTGCTACTGTCCGGAGCATCGGCTCTCGGACCAACAGGCTCCGAGACACCTTCGTACCCCAAGCCATAAGACTGCTAAATAGACAGAATGCTAAATTGTCAATTAATGGTACCTGAACTATCTGCACTGACTCTATCTTGCTCTGACCCTACGCACACTCACTAGACTGTACTGTATATACATACCATATACACACTCACTCACACACAAAACCCAAACACATTCACATACACTACATACACATAACGCACACACACATACCGACACACTACAAACACACATACACTACCAGTCAAAAGTTTGGACACACCTACTCATTCAAGGGCTTTTCTTAGTTTTTACAATTTTTTACAATATCGAATAATAGTGAAGACATCTAAACTATGAAATAACACATATGGAATTATGTAGTAACCAAAAAAGTGTTAAACAAATCAAAATATATTTTATATTTGAGATTCTTCAAATAACCACCCTTTGCCTTGATGACAGCTTTGCACACTCTTGCCATTCTCTCAACCAGCTTCATGAGATAGTCACTTGGAATGCATTTCAATTAACAGGTGTGTCTTCTTAAAAGTTAATTTGTGGACTTTATTTCCTTCTTAATGCGTTTGAGCCAATCAGTTGTGTTGTGACAAGGTAGAAGATAGCCCTATTTGGTAGAAGTCCAAGTTCATATTATGGCAAGAACAGCTCAAATAAGCAAAGAGAAACAACAGTCCATCATCACATTAAGACATGAAGGTCAGTCGCAAAATTGCAGTCGCAAAAAAACATCAAGCTCTATGATGAAACTGGCTCTCATGAGGACCGCCACAGGAAAGGAAAACCCAGAGTTACCTCTGCTGCAGAGGATAAGTTCATTAGAATTACCAGCCTCAGAAATTGCAGCCCAAATAAGTGCTTCACAGAGTTCAAGTAACAGACACATCTCAACATCAACTGTTCAGAGGAGACTGTGTGAATCAGGCCTTCATGGTCAAATTGATGCAAAGAAACCACTACTTAAGGACACCAATAATAAGAAGAGACTTGCTTGGGCCAAGAAACCCGAGCAATGGACATTAGACTGTTGAAAATGTTTGCTTACTACATGATACTACATGTGTTATTTCATAGTTTTGATGTCTTCACTGTTATTCTACAATGTAGAAAATAGTTAAAATAAAGAAAAACCCTTGAATTAGTAGGTGTGTCCTTCACCAGTATTAGTTATAGCATGTCAGTGTCCTGTCCCTCTGAGTCCTTCACCAGTATTAGTTATAACATGTCAGTGTCCTGTCCCTCTGAGTCCTTCACCAGTATTAGTTATAACATGTCAGTGTCCTGTCCCTCTGAGTCATTCACCAGTATTAGTTATAACATGTCAGTGTCCTGTCCCTCTGAGTCCTTCACCAGTATTAGTTATAACATGTCAGTGTCCTGTCCCTCTGAGTCCTTCACCAGTATTTATAACATGTCAGTGTCCTGTCCCTCTGAGTCCTTCACCAGTATTAGTTATAACATGTCAGTGTCCTGTCCCTCTGAGTCCTTCACCAGTATTTATAACATGTCAGTGTCCTGTCCCTCTGAGTCCTTCACCAGTATTTATAACATGTCAGTGTCCTGTCCCTCTGAGTCCTTCACCAGTATTTATAACATGTCAGTGTCCTGTCCCTCTGAGTCCTTCACCAGTATTTATAACATGTCAGTGTCCTGTCCCTCTGAGTCCTTCACCAGTATTAATTATAACATATCATTGTCCTGTCCCTCTGAGTCATTCACCATCTTTAGTTATAAAATGTCAGTCCTGTTCCTCTGAGTCCTTCACCATCTTTAGTTATAACATGTCAGTGTCCTGTCCCTCTACCTCCCCACCTGGAGGTCCCTAACCAGCCAGCCACCACCCTCCATCCAGGCCTCAGCCTCTAGCCCCTAGCCTCTTCTCCAGCCTCCTCCCCAGCCTCCACCCTCCATTCCTCCATCCCTCCACTCCTCAACCTCCACCCTCCATCCCTCCATCTCTCCACTCCTCAGCCTCCACCCTTCATCCCTCCATCCCTCCATCCCTCCATCCCTCCATCCCTCCATCCCTCCATCCCACCATCCCTCCATCCCTCCATCTCTCCACTCCTCAGCCTCCACCCTCCATCCCTCCATCCCGCCATCCCACCATCCCTCCATCCCTCCATCCCTCCATCCCTCCATCCCTCCATCCCTCCATCCCTCCATCCCTCCATCCCTCCATCTCTCCACTCCTCAGCCTCCACCCTCCATCCCTCCATCCCGCCATCCCACCATCCCTCCATCCCACCATCCCTCCATCCCTCCATCCCTCCATCTCTCCACTCCTCAGCCTCCACCCTCCATCCCTCCATCCCTCCATCCCCCCATCCCCCCATCCCACCATCCCTCCATCCCTCCATCTATCCACTCCTCAGCCTCCACCCTCCATCCCTCCATCCATCCCTCCATCCCTCCATCCCACCATCCCACCATCCCACCATCCCTCCATCCCTCCATCCCTCCATCCCTCCATCCCTCAGCCTGGTTCCACATCTGGAAGTGCCCCGGCCCATGACGGACAGCCCGCTGTGAGCGTTTACTGCCCATGACATGCTGGGGATTATCTGCTAAGGTTATTTGGTTTGGTAAAGTCAGCCTCTCATTTCTCAGCGGCTAAAGTCAGTTCTTGTTATGTACTAATAAAGCCATTTTTCATTTTGGGGTGTGTATGAAGGGATAGGGGAGCGTAAACATGTCATCTGGAAGGAGGAGGTGTGTGTGTGTGTATGTGTGTGTATGTGTGTGTGTGTGTGTGTATGTGTGTGTATGTGTGTGTGTTTGTGTGTGTGTGTGTATGTGTGTGTAAATGTAAATGTAAATGTGTGTATGTGTGTGTGTTTGTGTGTGTGTGTGTGTGTGTGTGCCATGCAATTGTGTGTAGACAGTATGAGTCTGTGTTGTAGATATCCATGTCCACATGTGTAGTGTGTGTGTGTATAGTAGTGTGTGTGAGTGTACATTAGTGTGTACATTAATATTTTCATGGTTGCCCTCTCCTCTCTCCTGCTGCATCCTGGCCTTCTGGGGCCCCTGCAGGAATTGGGTGGTGGGGCCTGCAGGGTGCAGCGGGGTGCAGGGCCCAGCCGGCTCAAATCCTCGTCCCCTGTGATGCCGGGCGGGGAGGCTGATGGGGGAAACAGGGGAGGGTGGTAGAGACATGGGAAGAATGGGGAAAGCAGGGCAGGATGGGGGAGGCAGGGGAAGATGGGGGAGAGACAGTGAGACTGGGGGAGTCTGTTTGGTGGAGAGTAAGAGAGATTGGGGGAGGCTGTATGGGGGAGACAGTGGAGGCTTATGGGGGCTGCAGGAGGGAGAGGGGGAGTCTGTATCAGGAGGCAGGAGGGAGAGGGGGAGGCTGTATGGGGAGGCAGGAGGGAGAGGGGGAGTCTGTATCAGGAGGCAGGAGGGTGGGGGAGGCAGGAGGGAGAGGGGGAGGCAGGAGGGAGAGGGGGAGGCTGTATGGGGAGGAAGGAGGGAGAGGGGGAGGCTGTATGGGGGAGACAGTGAAGGGTTATGGGGGAGGCAGGAGGGAGGCTGTATGGGGGAGGAAGGAGGGGGAGGCTATATGTGAGAAACGGAAGGAGCCTGCTGCAGCCACACTGGGCCTCAGTCAATGGCAGCAGGAGACAGAAGGAGTGTCGCTGCAGGCGGCAACATGGCCTGGCTCCCTGACGGCCTCACCCCACTGATCCCACAAATTCGGTAAACTTCATGGAAATGTAATAAGTGCCGCTGCTTTGTGTTCGCCTGCAGAGCCTAGAGCCACAGCAGAGCCCAGGCCTGGATGGATGGTTCTGGGAGGCACATGTGTGATGATTTACACAGCATACAGACAGACACACAGTCTGCATCCCAAATTGCACCATATTCCTTATATAGTGCACTACTTTTGACTATGGACTCAAAAGTAGTACACTTTATAGGGAATAGGGTGACATTTGGGATGCAACCACAGACACTGGCTACCTGCCCTTTTCCCTCCTCCTCCTCCTCCTCCTCCTCCTCCTCCTCCTCCTCCTCCTCCTCCTCCTCCTCTAACCCAGGGAGGGAGGGAGGTAGAGAAGTCCCTGTTAGTGTGGGTCTAGAAGCTACAGAGACAGCCATGACCCCAGGGCCTGCGCTGCTTAAGCCAATATAGACTCTGTACGTCCTGAGGGGGAATAATATCTATCTGGGGCTGCTGTTATGGGCCTGTCTTATTTCCCCTCCCTCCCTCTCCTCCCTTGCTCTTTCTTTCCTTCATCCCTCCCCTCTCCTCCTCCCTCTCTCTTTCCCTCCTTCAAAGAGAAAGCCTCGCCTCGGCTGTTTCTGCCAGGCTGGAGAGCAGAGCTCTTTGAGTTAAAAGGACCAGTCTGTTCTGCGCTTCTCATTTTGAAATCATCCGACTTTGCTCTCTGGTCCCAGGTCTCTCCTTTTCTAGTGACTGCATGGATTCTGCCTGCCTGCCTGCTGCTCTGTTCTGAGAAGCACTCTCTCTGCCATGACAACTAAATAGGCCCCCTAATACCACTTCATAAAGCAGAGGAGTATCCTCCAGACTAGGTCCTGTAAATTAAAGGCATAAATGTGGGCTTCATGGAAGGCTTAAAGAGTGAACCTTCCACTGAAATGACAGCAGTGGCTTAACAGCTGGGGCTAAATGATACCTTAACTAGGCATAATTTATAGACATGTCCTAGGGTGAGGAATAAATGTATCGCCACGTTACGAGGGCTGGGACCAGGACGAGAGCAGAGGAGCAGTGTGCGTGCACCTACTGTACGTGAGTGTGTGACAGTATGCTCTATATTCACAACAGCTGGGGCAAGGTGGGTTGATATTTGGAGTTAGAGGGCAGACAAAGAGGTGAAGGGGAGACATGATGGCAAGCAGGAAAACACATTAGTTAGTGTATCCTCTGTCACAAAGGCACCAGTGGTCAGTAATACAGACTGTATACACTAACATACCTCAACTCTATTCACTGCCACATAACCTGACAATGTCACTGTAAACAACGAACACATCAACTGTCCCCTCACCAGTTTGCCATGTCGACATTCATTTTCTCAGAAAGACATCCCACACGAATAACAGATGAGAAAAATAAAAAACCATGAAAATAATACTCTCCTCCTTTCCCAAACCCATGCAGAGATAAGATGTTTATTCTGCTGTTTATTTAGCTGAGTTCCTTATCGGCAGACAGACAACAATGAACAGGTGCAGACACCTATTGCTCGCAGATGACAAGAGATGGAGTTGAGTGAAGAAGAATTCTCGGAGAGAGATAAGAGCTTTTCTACCCACCTCGCCAAGGTTCCGCGTTCCGACGTTCCGCTCCCCGTGTTCTGCTCGCAGTGTTCTGATGAGGCTGTTAAGCAGATGAATGCTCCCATCATTTACCCACCGGGCTGTTTGTAAGCCAACAATTCCTCGATTCATTTTTCACAATCTTTCCCCTCTTTATCGTGTCGGGGGCTTTGAGGGTTGCCTGCTGAGGTGTGTGTGTGTCTGCGTGTGTGCGTGTGTTTGTGTGTGTGTTGTACTACAGAGAGATGAGGGGGGCAGACAGGCAAAGTGGAAGGACGCTGAGCTCTCTGAGGGGATGTTTGGCTTTGTAATTTCACCCTTGAAATTCGTGATTACAAACGGGACAACTTTTTTAATTTTCTCTTTTGTCTGGGATTCAGCTGCCTGACAGTGTGCCCCAGCAGCCAGGCCTTTTAATCAATCACCTAGATAATCAAATGTCACTGGCTATCTGCTCCATGTAATTACTTTTGCAATTAAAAATCAATCTCCAGTCACCTCGTCTAATTAGAGCGATGGGCAGATCTTCATCTAGATTGATTTTATAATACATATTGACTTCAAATGCCATAATGTTGCCATATTCCTTTATTTTCATGCTGTGCAGATGAACAAAACAAAGCTGGGGAACATGGGAAATGATCTGGGAGGGGTTGCTCCGATGCTCCGAGCTTTGATTTCCAGGAAGGAAAAGGTCTCAGGCCCTGGAAAGGTTCACCTCATCTTCGTCTAATGATGACAACCAACGCTCCTCTTGGAGGGGGAGGAGGAGGAGGGGGAGGAGGAGGAGGAGGGTGGGGGGGAGGGGACAAATGGCAGGCCAATAAGCTGAATGACAGGCTACAGCCATTAAAAAAACATTTGTTGGAAACATAAGCTTATACAGTGCAGCAGAATAACTGATAGCCACAGAGCCGGGGCCCTCCTCCGGAATACAAATCTAATCTATAGAGGTTCTAATAATGATGTGAGGGGACAAGGGAGAACATTGGCTTTTAACACAATATTGACATCCAAACGCGTGTTATCTTGGGGATCTAACACGGCTCGCCACGCAGCGTCTTTCATTCTCCCACTATACATCATGACGGCCGCCACCGCCACTGCCAGCGGCTGGATACAAACCAATAAAACCCTGGTGCTGGAGAGAGACAGGTTGAAACAGGTTTTCATGACTCTCTCTCTCACAGCGTTAGCAGATTTGTTTCCGGGCAAAACAGACAGATGTGTCCATCTGGATGACATCATAATGACATGTGGGGACATGGTCGGGGACAGGCGTGTGACAGGCGTGTTGTATGTATGGCGGGTAGCGATACAGTTCTCTAGCTAGCGTGTCTCTCTCTGTCTCACAGGCCTTCAGGGAGACCACTGACAGACAGCACCAATAATGAACCTCTCCTCCTACATATGCCTGTTCTGACACACACACACATGCACACACACACACACACACATGCACAAACACGCAGACACACACAAGCAGACACACACAGACACACGCACGCCCTCTCAAACATACATACACACAGCCTCAGGGAGAGTGGTGGCCATGCACGTCAGACGACAATGAAGCCTATAGGGAGACAATATACTTATAGGCCAGCTGAACCTTCAGAACACAATCTGTAGGCCTACCAGTCATGGGTCTATTGAGATACAAGTAGATTTAAATGCACTCTTCAACCAATGAATTCACACTTTTCCTACCAGGTGATTGGAACTATGATGCTGCTAATACTGTATTAAATTGCTATAGTTCTCTATGTCCAAAAGTGATTAATTCTGTCCCTCAGAAGTGAGATGAGGTGTGAGAGAGGCAAGGCATCCCTCCTCCCCTTGGCAAGGGGAAATAGAGAGCTCTAAAGAGTCTGTAAACCCAATCCAGACAGCCAAAGTGATTAGAGGGGAGATCAAAACCATATAACCCTGAGGAGAGGGGAGAGAGAGAGAGAGAGAGAGAGAGACAGAGAGAGTCAGAGAGATGAAAGAGAGCAAGGAGGGATTAAACCAATATCACACTGATGAGGGTATGATCGGACCGATCCATTAGTGCCTAAAGAGAGACGTAAACAAAGGCCTAGTTACCCCGTCGCTCCGCTCCTCTAGGCCAGCCTGGTGTGTGGTAGATGTGATTGGTGATTGGGCTGCTTTAGCGCAGTGCTGCTGAGGTGGAGGTGGAGGGAGGCCTTCTCCCCTTCTCTTCTCCCACTGCGCCCAGTAATAAGGGCAGCACTTATCACCCGTCGCCTCCAGCCACTTCCAAAGGAGCAGGGGCACACACAAGAGCACACACACACACACACACCCAGGCCCAGAGAGAAGTAATTAATCATCATGGAGAGGGAGCTGTCAGATCCCCAGGTCTTTCCTACTGATAATGCTGCCGCCACAATTTAGCCTGATGGAGATGAGATTTGCCTTTCACCTCTGGCAACAAAGGAAAAAGAGAAGAGAGACGAAACACGAAACAAATATATTTAGCACAACCCACAGTGGCCAACTGGTGTATTTAATGATTACCTTGCTCCTCTTAAGGCTGACGTCCTTATCAAGTCTAAGTGTCCCGATCGATAGTATTCCTCTCCGCCATTCCTGAAATAGCTCTCCCATCAACCCCCCCATCTCCCCCTCCAGCTCCCCTCTCTCTATTACCACACCAGCTGTTATTAAAGGCCTCTCTCCTTGTGGGGTTTGGACTTTAGAAATATCAGCACGTCAATATTTTCACTGATTAATATTTAGCTGTAACAGAAATTGCCATTGTCGTTTTTTGTTTGTTTCTGTCGGGGTTAGCACTTGAAGTTAAATATGAGTTGATGGGATTTTCACAATAACATAAAGTATACAGGTCAATGTTTTTTGTTCAACAAATACAAAGCAATAATATGAACTTGATATTGTCAAAATGTCTCCATATTTATTGGCCTTATTATGTTGTGAAATTGGTATTGAGCAACTACAGTAATGGCCAAATTATGTGAATTTGACAATACTGAATAAGTATGAAGATTATGTTTTTGCATTGGCTTCAATGTTGCCTTTCCCATGGTCAAAGTGCTCCCTCCCTCCTAGGGTTCATGACCTGTGGTGGTGTTGGGTCTATGGTGCTGGGTTAAGGTGTTAAGTACAAGCTGGCTTTGCCTCTGTAGTCCTCTGGCCTCAAGCCATGAGCTCTGCCCCCTGGTCTGGCCAGACTGTGGAATGTTTTCCTACACTCTTTTAAAAGCACATTTCAGAGACGGTTTATTTGCAGATTGGGTGTCGGGTACAAATAAGCGTGATGACTCTACAGAATCCACCATGATAACAGGAGCGAGGGGGCACCAACACAGGAGGGAGGGAGGCGACCAGTGGAAAGAAAGATGAAAGAGGGACAGCTGTGCTGCTCAGTGCTGGGGTCTGGATCCTTATCGGCCGGCCGGTACGCTGGGTCTTTGTGAGGCCGGTCCCATCGTAAGTGGGCCACGCCGGGCGGTAGGTTCAAAGCCCTCCCCTCCCTCTCTCTTTCTCTTTATTCTCTCTAAATGATGTACTCTCTCGTTCTCTCTCTGTCTGTGTTTGTAGACAGATTAACCAGTCAAAACTCATTCAATCCCTTGAACTATTCCAGTGAACATGATATCCCTTGACCTTGACCAATTGTAACCTTTGAGCAATACCTATAGCTCCCAATGGCCCTCAATTGCTTGTTTTTTTGTGGTCCTTGGGGTCTTGGGCTGAATCTCAATGCTCAAAGTACTTATTTTCTGCTATGTTTGGCTAATAGAATCTCCATCAAAAAAGTCTGGCTAGAAGAGGCTAAAAGAGGCAAAACACAGTCTGAAAGAAAAACATTTCAGTTCTTTGCAAGACCCACATGAAAAAATACTATAGTTTACTATAATATAAATACTGTTTTTGAGGACATTACTGTAGTATTTACTACAGTGTTTTTGTTAAATTATATTTGACTTAAGATAGGTTTCCACTCAATTGGTGACAGATTTTAATGAGAATATTCTAAAATCCGCATAAAAACAAAACATGTTTCCACCAGAGATGTGTTTCCATGAAATTGACTTGTTGCAGCTAAAAGGCTTTGCGTGATGATTTATTGCACATAAAAATTATGGTTAAATTCCCATAATACCGAATAAAGGTAAATGGATTTACATCTAATTTTCAACTCTACTGATGGTTTTGTCACAAAAAAAAAATCAGTTATATAGCGAATATGCCAACAGCTCGCAGATACAATGTGGGTTACCCTACATGATGAGATTATTATGGACAAAAGAGGAAGATTATCTTTATTTGTCAAAAGGCAGCCACGCATCGATCATCATGTCACAAGAATAATACCCTCAATATTTATTGGAAAGGAGCATCAAGCTCATCACCGTGCACTTTCACCACCCTGTGAAGTTCATCATAACTTATTTCATCTGTAGCCTAATAAACTGCATGCGTTGTAGTGGGTGGACCACATAACATATCATCGCGTGACTCCAAGTTTACTTCGATATGATGGTTTACAATATAAATATTTGCACATTAAAAGGCGTTTCCATTGCCATTTCTCGCATAATGAATTTTACAGACACAAAAAGATCCCACCTTGTCTAGCGTATTTTGGTTTGTCGATATTTGGAAAGTTTACCGACACACTTGCTGTTTCCATCAGCCCCGTCGTGACATGTTTTAATGTACTTTACTCACATAAAATGGTTGGATGGAAACCTGGTCATTGAAGTGGGGACTTTCTCCTTCAGCAAACCTACTGGACAAATATTAAAATAGCATATTTTCCATAACCTGCAGAGAACACAATATATGTTCTATACTTGGCATGTAGATTTCTCACTCATGGGTGGCACAAATTGGGATATGGGGGAGGGGAATGGGCAGGGTAGCATATCAATACAACGTGTAGTACAGCATTCTACAGTATACTACAGTTTACTACAGAATTCTATAGTAAGTACTACACATGATCGAGGGATACTACAGTGTGTAGTATAGTATTTGTAACCAACACAAGACCTCGTGCACATCACTTTACCAGAGACTAACTGGTACATGTTTGTCTACAAGGCCATCTTAGGGCAGCTGCCATTATATTTAAGCACTTTATTCACCCTACAGAGTCATGGACAATACCATCTGAGATCACAAAACTCTATTTTATACAATGTTCCCAAGTTTGGTAAGAATTTGGTAAGAGTGGGTTTAGCTTTGCTGCCACATCATCTTGGAACAGTTTGCAGAAGCACTGATTGGTGATTTTAAATCCCAGATTGGAGGGCAGTTGACCACATATTGCACATGTTCTGAAACCTGCTCTCTTATGCACTTTACACTGTTTCAACTTCGATTCATTGTTCTGTTTTATGTGATGTTGTCTCTCATGTGTATCTTTATGTATGCTGCTTGGTCAGGGCACACTTGAAAAAGAGATGTACATATCAATGTGACTTCTCTCGTTAAATAAAGGCTAAATAAAATAAAACATTTTCTTAAGTATTTTACAGTATACATCAAATTCTATAGTAAGTACTACACATGATCAAGGGATACTACAGTGTGTAGTATAGTATGCTACAGTTTACTACAGAATTATAAAGTAAATACTACACTTGATTGGGGATGCTACAGTTTGTAGTATAGTATACAACAGTTTACTACAGTATACTACACAATTATATAGCAAGTACTACACATGATCAAGGGATACTACAGTGTGTAGTATAGTATTCTACAGTATACTACAGTTTACTACAATTTCCTACATAATTCTATAGTAAGTACTGTAGTATTCCCTAGTAAACTAGTATTTTTTCATAAAATGTCAACAAGATCGCCTTATTGACATTGAAGCTACCTTTCTGTTTTGTCCTGACTTTCTAACTCTACTGTACACTCTTTGAAGGTAAAACATTTGGCAACAGAGAACAGATTTCCTTTTTATTGCTGTGACATATAGTCAATACTCAATATAGTTGTAGATACCCCCAGGCACAGAAGCAGGCAGTTGTGTATAGGGAGTGTCAGCGAGTTATTCTGACCCCCTACTGTAATCATGACCTTTCCAATAACATGACTCCCCTGCCCTCTCCCTCGCTCCCCAAAGGCTCTTACAACCAAGGGCTAAACTGTATTAGCCCTGCTAGCATTCACAGCTCAGCAGCTTCTAAACAAACACACCTGGAGACACAGACATGCTAACAGGAACACACATACAGACACACATGGATGCGGGAGGCACTATGCTGTAATAACACTAACACAGATACTGCATCTATTATAATCATACACAGAGACTCACAAGCATGCGCACACATTCACAAGCATGCGCACACACACACACACACAGGTGCGCGTGCACCTCTACCAATTCAGCTCAAAAGGACAACATTACATGTAACCAGAGATATCATTGCAGAAATGAGGAAAATGTTATGGCATGCATTTGATTGTTTAGTAAAACTGCGTCCCCAGGTCATTGACTAAATAATTCGGCGATTGAAGTGACAGATTAAAGGCAGATTGGAAGTGACTCTGAAAGCAGGATAATGTTTCTCTAATCAGTTTGGTCTGAGAAATGCAGATTGTGAAATTTTCCAGCAACTTCCTTAGAAAAACGCATTTCACTTCTGATTAGGTCTGATTAGCATGCTGGAGGAGAGGGGGAGGAGAGGGGGTCGGGGCCTGATGCTCCAGGGGCACAGTCACCCCTCCAGGGGAGAGGAGGAGGAGGGGAGGAGACGGGGAGAGGGAGAGGAGAGGACGATGACAGTAAGGAGAGCAGTGCGAGGAATACAGTGGTTAACAGGGAAGAGAATGGGGAGAGGAGGAATGGGAGGAATACAGTGATTAACAGGGAAGAGAATGGGGAGAGGAGGAATGGGAGGAATACAGTGGATAAAGCCTCAGAGAATTCATGTCAAATGCACAGGTGGAATTAGGTAGGGTTTGGAGAAGATAGGAATGTGGGAAATGTATAGTCATGCTGAAAACAAAACAGGTTGTGTACATCCAGGTGCATGGAGGAAAAATACTATTTTGGAAATAGAAAGGTTTATACGTGAGAGACGGAAGATGATGATGATTTAGGGGCAGATAAGCTTGAAAGAAAAGAGAGAAGCTCACGGTAGGCAGGCTGAATCATGGGATAGCGTTGGAGGACTTTCCTATCCCCTACAGAGACAGGATATCAATACAGGAGGATCTGGGAAGCATGGCATTCCTCTGTGTACAGGAACAAGGGATTATTCATTTACCGGCCCATAACAAATGAAGAGGATGCTGGATTTACGCGTGCTACAAGGTCTCCAATCAAACCGTTCCTTTGTAAAGCCAGGTAATAGTTTTTGAGCAACAGCATTACAGAAGGTTAAATGTAGAACAGATGTAAGGTATAAAATACAACATGATCAAAGCGCGGGCGCTCAAGACAGATACGCCGGCAAATGATGATGAATGGGTCTCCACTGAATTGTAAGCAGCACACAAATGTAGCGAAGTGGAGGGGAGGGAGGGTTACTGGCCGAGGATAGGGGAGAGGGGTGTAGAGTAGTAGGAGAGTGAAGGAGTAGGGGAGTGGACACTAGCGAGGGGGAAAACAACGTCGGACCTCATCGTGGATGATCCTCAGCAGAAGGCCCTGGAGATTAAGTTCCTACAGCCGGAATCACAGTTTGGACAATGTGTAATTGATTTCACCAACAGCTCGGAGATCACCCCTGTGATCCCTGGGATAGCCTTTCTTGTGAAAGTTTGTCTTTCTCCCAGGCTTGGCTTCCAGCACAGCCCTGCAACTGGATGACATCATCACTGAACGGAGCAGAGCACATTTTTACCTTTATCTTTGAAAGATATATTATCCATGTGTTGGGCTACGCTGGGAAGGATCAAAAGCCGAC
This sequence comes from Coregonus clupeaformis, assembly GCF_020615455.1. Taxonomy (NCBI): domain Eukaryota; kingdom Metazoa; phylum Chordata; class Actinopteri; order Salmoniformes; family Salmonidae; genus Coregonus; species Coregonus clupeaformis. Next base: position 1,100,157 of record NC_059223.1, on the reverse strand, counting down.
GCAGTGTTCTGGCGCAAAATTTAATTGAAACATGGTTTCGCTACAGAAAAATAATCTGTTTATTTCAAGCTAGATTCTGTTACATACCTGACCCATACTCACGTACACTATTCAACTTGACTTGTCATTTTTTTCTGTCTCTTGTTTTTCCATAGCAAGACTTTAAAGGGCTATGGTTATACATGCCAGGTGAGGAGCAGAGAAAGAGTAAAGTATAGATAACATGTGTTTGATATTATAATACTACATACTGTTTACATGAATAAAAACGGGATTATTATATGAATTACTATAATTACCACACACACATACGCACACGCACACGCACACACACGCACACACACACACACACACACAAACCTCCACTTAAACCAAAAAAACTCTTGATTCTCATGAGTGTGTGTCCGGGATGATCATTGACTGGTGTGAGGCGTCACGCTCAGAGGGAAACCAGACAGAAGGACACATGTTTGAGCACTCAGTAATGAACTGTGACCAGGGTGCAGCTCTGAGGCAGGGCCCAGGCTGAGGGGGCTCAGGGGGCATTATTAGGCCTGACAGCAGGGGGCGCTGTGATAATTTGACGTGAACTGGCTTGATAAATCACTGTGCCATTACTGTGGCTTTAGTATCTGTTTATGCCTCTACAAATTGAAACCCCGCTGGCACAGGACTAATGCACCGCAACTCTCCGGCCCCCTGACGATTAGTTCAAGGTGGGGAGAGTTTAGCCCGCCGGCCCCTATTGGCCATCCTCCTCTCGGTGTTTTGTCTCTCCCCTCTAAGGGAGAGAAGCACGGACATGTGTAAGCAATAAAGCCAAAAGGCTGCCTTCAACCACAGGCTGAGGTAAAGGAATGCAGAACCAAACTATAAAATAATAATGGACACTGGGGCAGGGGGCATTGGGGATTGAGGTGGGATGGAGGGGGGCACTAGAGACAGCCACATCTGTAAAGGTGGTGGGTGGGAGGTTGTGGAGGTGAAGGTGGAGGGAGGGGTGAAGAGGGGGTGAGGGGTCCTGAAGCGGTGCCCTCCCCTGACCCCCAGACGCCACGTTAAAGGCAGGGCGTAGCGAGCGAGCGGCCAGGCTGGCAGCAGATCAAAAGGCTGACAGATGAAGGGCAAAGGGCAGGTTGACCTGGGCGCTAAGCTGGGGCTAAGCCTCTTAAAGCTAGAGGAGAGAGAGGTGGAGAGGGAGAGAGAGAGAAAGAGAGAGTGGAGAGGGAGGTAGCGAGAGTAGGACCGAGAGGGAGGGAGAAAGGGGAGGGAGAGATGTTGGAAGAGAGTGAGAGAAAGGGGAGGAGAGAGAGACAGAGAGAGAGAGGGGTGGGAGCGAGAGAGAGAAAAAACAAGAATATAATTTGCCACTCCCTTCCACTTTCTATTAAATAATCAAAGGGATGAAATAAAAGCAATGCATGTAAACAGTAAATACAGATACACAAGAGTCAGATGATATAACATTAGGTATTTGTGTGAAATCATGGTACGAAGAGCCCCTTTTCATGTGAAGCTAATAAATCAACATCCCCAAAGCCTGTTTCAAGCAGCTTTTCATAATCACCAGAAATAAACTACAATCAGGAAAATAAGACAGACAGTTAGAGTCCTAAGGCATTTATCCGCTTTAAACATTTTCCCTTAGAAGCCACCAACGTATCATGGGCTTGTCAACACACTGACACCATTCTTTCAAATGAAACACTAATGTGCTGATCTGAGCGCAGCGGCGGTAGGATCTGTTCACCAAATCTGAGATTTGATCAAACCGTTCAGTACATTCAATTCAGTGTATGCCTCGGCAAAATAAATGGAAATCATCACTAGTATTCACATAAGAAGGCTACAAACACAGCATATCTGCTTACCACTAACATAATTATTGACAAAGCAAAGCAAACATCTCATAGGGGGGAAATGGGCAGACAGGAATGAAGGAATGAAGAAAAAATCTAAAGGAGGAGAAAACTTTTAAAAGTCAAACTGATCGCTTCAGAGGAAACAGACATATCCCACAATGCAACAGGGGACAGGAAATGCCTACTGAGAGGGTAGGGCTCTCCCTCCATCTCTCTTGGACCCCGTTAGGGAAATGCATGAAATTAATAGTGACATCATGTTGCTTGGTCAACAAACGCAGGTTGATTGATGAAGACGAACGGCCAGGGTGATGGCCAGTTGTTGGCTTTCCCCGGGAGATGCCATTTCCAGCCGGCCCCTACTCTACTTCCAGCCGGTGTAAAGGATATGGGCTCTGTCCTGGCCAGCCCGCTCCAATGCCACCCCTGTCAATCAAACTGCCAGACAAGCTTTTTTCAAGACTCAGGGAGAGGCCTCTATAAAAACACATCCATTTAGAGATGGTGCTCTAAGAAAAAGGTGACAGTTGAAAGGTAGGAATTCACTCTTTATGTTTGTTGTGATTATTTAAGTATCTAGTATTTGACATATTCTAAAGAAATGTGTCGATAGTACTTACAAAATACAGTATGTTACTATTTGTTCATTGCAGCTTATTCTAACATAATAATAGAAATGTAAAATATGATCATATATCCACTATTTATTTACATATGTATTTGATGTTTTCTATTACTTCATATAATAACACAGCTCATGTTTAGCATTTTATGGAGAAAAAAACAAAAAAAAACTGAAGGTGATGCTGTATTCTAAGATTAAATAAAAAAGAGCAATACCTGGAGTTTGTCCATTTATATCAAATGCCATGCAGCTGTTGAGAGAAAAGTTAATCTTATTGAATAAATATTTATTTATAGTGTCCAGATATGTTCTGTATAGTGTTGTGAGAATCAAAGGTAAGAGTGCAGATTTCAAAGCAACCTCTGGCAGCCATGATGTATTTTCCATCTTCAGTATGAAGCAACAGAGCTGTGATAAAGAACTAACACCACAGACCTCATAATAAGGTCACAGCACCTTCTGACACGCCATATTGGATTTCATATACAAGAAGTGACGCAAAGGCGGCCATTTTGTTTCATCAAAGTCAAAAGGCTATTGGCTATCACACTAATAAAAAAACGAATCGTAAAAACATGAATGCTAAACTTAAGTCCTGATAAACATTACACTTCAGAGTTATTCATAGTTGTTCGGCTATAGGGTTCGTGTCGGTGGTACACAGCACCTTAAAGTGCTTCAATGCGTCATCTTTAAACATGGCCAAAGCCATTGTAGAAGGGAAAGGGAATGTATCCAGTGGAGAGGAAATGTCAAGCTCTGGCAATAGGAGCGCACTAACCTATGTGAATGAGGTCAGGCACGTCCGTGTGACGAGTGGGGATAAGGCTGGAGAGAGCGCTGTGTGCTGTCTGTCAGAGGCCTTACAAGATGTGTTATGATGGTGAAACCTGTGCCACGGTGTGCTCCTTGTGTGCGACTCGCGCTAAACTGTGCTGCCATCTGCTTGGAGACCGGACCAAACCACTAGACAACAGTGACCGAGACACACACACTCAAGATGGTCGCCTGACACCAACACAACAACACAGAGAGCTGAGCTGCTACTCTGCGTCTCAAGGACTCAGGGCTGAAATATGGAACTGCTTTAGGTGGGACCTGACACAAACATTGAAGCTTTTGGGAGATCGCCAGTTCAGTTCGCACTTCCTTGGCCCAAACAGGATATTGCACGTACAAACTTCCTGTAAAGGACTTTATTAAACCAAGCTACATTTTGTTTACAAAGAGAAGCAAAGTAAAGTCAGATGCTGGTCGCTGGCAATGAATTAAGAGTAGTTTAGGACAGCAAAGGAGCAGACTGGCCCTTCATGTTGACGTGTCCACATGGTGTACGAGGAGATGAGTGGACTGGTCCCTCAGGTATAGGCTTTTCTCAGTTGTCGTTTCATGGACAAATAACAGAGATCTGAACATCAGATAGAGGTTTTTGGCTCTTCAGAGCTGAGTGAGAGTGGGAACCCCAGAGCAGCACAAGAGGCAGTCCTTCATAAGAGGATACGGTTTCTCCACATTTGGCACTGACATAAAAGCAGCCTCGGTCTAACACTGAAATACGCACACACACACACGGACACACACAAACACACACGCATCTACGCACGCACACACACACGCTGCTGAGTGACCAGGCTGCACACACAGACACACACACTCAGAACGAGAGACACACACGCACACACACTGCAGGAAGCACTCCTGTCGTGGACACGCAGAGAGCGGAGACAGCAAAAACAACTTTCTGTCGACAGGAATAAGAAAAACATTCCCTGAGAAGACGGAGCTGTATTTGAAAGAGCGAGACAAAGGCATTCGCTCTGTCAGAACAGATCTATGAGTAGAGCAACAATATGTAAGTGAGAACCATAGGAACGTCACTGTCCTCTGCATGAGAGAAGGGGACAGAGAGGGAGAGAGCCTGCAGAGAGCCAGGGAAAGCAGCAGTCAAACCCTCTCCATCTACGGGGACATCACAGGGTTTACTAGGGCAAAACATCTCTGTGGTGTGTACAACAGTCTGGGGAATGGAAGGGTAAAAAGGAGGGCTAGAATGAGCTCTCAGTACTTTACATGGGGCAACAGAGAGCAAATGAGGTATTTGGGAATAGGAATCCATTGCCCAGAGACCTAGGCTTTGCCAGAATGACACACAGAGGAGAGCAAGCGAGAGAGAGAGAGAGAGAGAGAGAGAGAGAGAGAGAGAGAGAGAGAGAGAGAGAGAGAGAGAGAGAGAGTACACAGTGGCCTGACCACTGTGACTGACCCACATTTAAGGAAAGCTTTGACTATGTACAGACTCAGTGAGCATAGTCTTGCTATTGAGAAAGGACGCCTTAGGCAGACCTGGCTCTCAAGAGAAGACAGGCTATGTGCACACTGCCCACAAAATGAGGTGGAAACTAAGCTGCACCTCCTAACCTCCTGCCAAATCTATGACCATATTAGAGACACATATTTCCCTCAGATTAGAGAGATCCACAAAGAATTTGAAAACAAACCCAATTTTGATAAACTCCCTAATCTACTGGGTGAAAAACCACAGTGTGCCATCACAGCAGCAAGATTTGTGGCCTGTTGCCACAAGAAAAGGGCGACCAGTGAAGAACAAACACCATTGTAAATACAACCCATATTTATGTTTATTTATTTTCCCATTTGTACTTTAACTATTTGCACATTGTTACAACACTGTATATATACATAATATGACATTTGAAATGTCTTTATTCTTTTGGAACTTCTGAGTGTAATGTTTACTGTTAATTTTTATTGTTTATTTCACTTTTGTTTACTATCTACTTCACTTGCTTTGGCAATGTTAACATAAGTTTCCCATACCAATAAAGCCCTTAAATTGAAAATTGAATTGAATTGAGAGAGAGAGAGAGAGAGAGAGAGAGAGAGAGAGAGAGAGAGAGAGAGAGAGAGAGAGAGAGAGAGAGAGAGAGAGAGAGAGAGAGGAGACGAGAGAGAGGGAGAGAGAGAGAGGGGTAGAGAGAGAGAGAGAGAGAGAGAGAGAGAGAGATAGAGAGGGAGAGAGAGAGAGAGAGAGAGAGAGAGAGGGAGAGAGAGATAGAGAGAGAGAGAGGGATAGAGAGAAAGAGAGAGAGAGAGAGAGAGAGAGAGAGAGAGAGAGAGAGAGAGAGAGAGAGAGAGAGAGAGAGAGAGAGAGAGAGAGAGAGAGAGAGAGAGAGAGAGAGAGAGAGAGAGAGAGAGAGAGAGAGAGAGAGAGAGAGAGAGAGAGAGAGAGAGAGAGAGAGAGAGAGAGAGAGAGAGAGAGAGAGAGAGAGAGAGAGGAAGTGTGAAAGTGTGAAAGAGAAAATGGATAGCATGAGAGAAGAGAGAGGGAGAGTTAGTCAGCTAGTGAGTGAGGGCCAGATTACCCCTAGCGGCCTCGGGGGCCACACTCCAGGGGAGAAGATAAAAGGCCTTTATTAATAGCATTCAGATTTACATGCACTAAGTGGATGTTTATGTTGGAATTTGCTTCTTATGTGTGAACATCCAACAACTGTAAACAGTGCCATTCAAGTCCCATTTCCTTTACATCAGTGATATTGTTTCAACTTGGCCAACTAGGCGGCCAGGAGTTTGAAAACATAATTTGGGCATTATCTTTTAAGTGGTTCCACGGTTAGGGCTCCCCAGGGCGGTAATCAAGGAGCCACAGTGTGCACTTCCTTCTCTGCCTCTTCACATTACACTGGCTTCTCTATAAACACTGGGAAGGCCCAGGGAGAGGGAGAGGGCCAACCCTGCAGTGGAGAGTGGAGTACTAGTGACGTCAGGGAGAGGCAGAGGTCCGACCCTGCAGAGTGGAGCACTAGCATAACCTCTGTTAGCACTAGTGTTTTAGCGGAGCGTTAGCGCCATAGCCTAGCACAGCTAACACTGATGTTACTCCCCTCCACCACTAAGGGCTACCTCTTTCACATCCCCATGGCTGTTTTAGCATCAAGGAGTGGATGCTTTCATCAAGACAATTGCTTGGAAATGTATGTGTGCATTTAAAATGTTTGACTCATGAAAATCAAGTGTGGCACAAGAAGATTGAATCATTGGATGGAAATGTATTGAGAAGGACATATTTAATGTGTCTCTGAGATTATGACCAAGGTGGGTTGACGGCTCCACATCGTGTGTCAAGTTTAGGGAGCCCCTCGTTGACTGGGCCAGAGGGGGGAGACAGTGGGGCGGAGTGTTCAGCATGTAGCACACGCCCCTACCCGACCCACCCGTAGCCCCCTCCCTCCCACTGTTTTTTATTAGACAGATATAAAATGAACAACAGGCAGGAGCAGTAATGGTGAGAGAGACAGGCTGCTTCCAACACAAATTTCCAATTTGAGGTCAGCTGTATGATCCAATAAAAGTTTACAGCCCCGCTTAAAGAAGAGCTGTCACTTTACAAGAAACTAACTTTCCTAATTAATCATCACATTATTATCCCTGGGTCTTTTAACGCAGCCTCTAGCCTGATGCATGCCGCTATTAAACAGAGAAAAAGGCAAAGCCAACCTAATGGCTATTGACATAAATCAATAAAAGACCGCAGTGAAATTTTCCTCGCTGGGCCGACTAATAAGAAGACTGTAAAAAGCACAATGAGCACCAAAGAGAAGTGACCTCGCTTTAGCATTAAACTTTATACTACCCTACTGCTCATGTTAAATATGTAACGTGTCAAAATGTGCAGTGGGAGCCGTGGTGGAGCAGTGGCCGGCGGGAGGAGGGAGTTATTGCCAATGGAGTTACTTCAGCCCAGTTGGCCCATGGTTAGTAGTGTTGCGAAACAATCCTAGCCCGGTGTGTGTGTGTGTGTGTATGTGTGTGTGTGTGTGTGTGTGTGTGTGTGTGGGCAGACTAACACACATTAGTGGTCTACTAGACACACCAGAGGAGCTGTGGTGTTAACAGACTGGCTGACACAACCCTCATGGTCAGGATTCCAGCTCCGACTGTTCTCTAAGTGTATAAGGACACAAAGGCTTTGTTCTCCTAACCTTCAAAGGGATCACGCAGCTATTTGGAGATTGTCCGATTCCCAGCCACTATATATAGAGGAAGTGATGGATGAAGAGTAGGGGACATGTATGAGGTCATAGTTAGAATGGGGAACGGTGTGACAGGGTTGGACAGGGCTCATGCCCACTCCCCCTCAGGTGATGACAGAACAGGAAAGAGGTCTGCTCTGACAGAGAGGGGTCAGTGACAGGTTTCTGAGAAGAAAGGTAGGCTATCCCGAAAACATCCACCAACCACTAAGCAGCCTAAATCACCTTCAGAAAAAGCCACATAGACAAACCAACTAACCTCACCACAAAAGGCCAGGGCCCAGAGAATAAAAGCCTTTATCTGCTTAAGGCTTCTCCCTTGGCCCCTGCACACACACACACACACACACACACACACACACACACACACACACACACACACACACACACACACACACACACACACACACACACACACACACACACACACACACACACACACACACACACACACACACACACACACACACACACACACACACACACACACACACACACACACACACACACACACAACACACACAAACACAACACAAACACACAGGCCATGCTCCCTGTAACGTAACATAACATATGAGTCCTCCTACCAGATAAGATCAGTGGGAGATTAGGCTCTCGTATCAGAGATTAGGCTACATTTGTTTTCTCTCATTTGAGCCTCTGTGGGAATTTTCCCCTTGGTTTGGTCCTGTGGCCCCGGTGGCCCCCAGGCCTTGTCTTAATGCCATTAGTGGTGTTTTGTTGACAGTGGGCTGTGGTAAATGAGGCCCTGCTTAAATCAGAGGCATGCCGGCAGTGCCGGTGTCACAGTTCCCCTGTCTCCCAGCTGAAAGATGAGCAGGGGAGAAGATGGAGAAGAGGTGTCGTCTCCACCTTAATTAAAACAGCTCCATAAGGGTTCCCTCACCTAAACCACCACTTCCTCCACTCTCACCATAAACACTAGCCATTAGGATGGGAAACACACACACGCATACACACACATACACGCGGCCTATGAGGGGCTAACAGTGATGGGCATAATTAATCAGTCTAAGATCATGTTCCAACCACTGCAAAGCAAGAGTGGGGTTTGTCCAGAGGGAAAATAGACATGTTTTGTTTATTGTATACATTTAATTACAGTAAACATCAAGGATAGCCTAGCCTATAGCCTGCAAAATATGAATGACTGAATATACTATATGGTTGAGGATAAGTACAACAGTGGTTGTGAAGAATAGACTCAGCAGTGATGCTGAGAAACTCATTTCAAGCACACTGTGTGGCCTCAACGTGGTTCACAGTCACTCAACCAATTGGTGACACTTCTCTCTCTCCCTCCCATCTCTCTCTCTCCCTCCATCTCTCTCTCTCTCCCTTCATCTCCCTCCCTCCCTCCCTCCCTCCCTCCATCTCTCCCTCCATCCCTCCCTCCCTCCCTCCCTCCCTCCCTCCCTCCATATCTCTCTCCCCCCTTCATCTCCCTCTCCCTCCCTCCATCTCCCTCTCCCGCCCTCCCTCCATCTCCCTCTCTCTCCCTCCATCTCTCTCAACTCAATTCAATTCAATTTCAATTTAAGGGATTTATTGGCATGGGAAACAGATGTTAACATTGCCAAAGCAAGTGAAGTAGATAGTAAACAAAAGTGAAATAAACAATAAAAATTAACAGTAGACATTACACTCAGAAGTTCCAAAAGAATAAAGACATTTCAAATGTCATAGTATGTATATATACAGTGTTGTAACAGTGTGCAAATAGTTAAAGTACAAATGGGAAAATAAATACACATAAATATGGGTTGTATTTACAATGGTGTTTGTTCTTCACTGGTCGCCCTTTTCTTGTGGCAACAGGTCACAAATCTTGCTGCTGTGATGACACACTGTGGTATTTCACCCAGTAGATAAGGGAGTTTATCAAAATTGGGTTTGTTTTCAAATTCTTTGTGGATCTGTGTAATCTGAGGCAAATATATGTCTCTAATATGGTCATACATTTGGCAGGAGGTTAGGAAGTGCAGCTCAGTTTCCACCTCATTTTGTGTTTAGGGCCAAATAGCATTCTAGCTTGATCTGTTTTTTTTGTTAATTCTTTCCAATGTGTCTTGTAACTCTCTTTTTATTTTCTCATGATTTGGTTGGGTCTAATTGTGTTGTTGTCCTGGGGCTCTGTGGGGTCTGTTTGTGTTTGTGAACAGAGCCCCAGGACCAGCTTGCTTAGGGGACTCTTCTCCAAGTTCATCTCTCTGTAGGTGATGGCTTTGTTAAGGAAGGTTTGGGAATCGCTTCCTTTTAAGTGGTTATAGAATTTAACGGCTCTTTTCTGGATTTTGATAATTAGTGGGTATCGGCCTAATTCTGCTCTGCATGCATTATTTTGTGTTTTTCGTTGTACACGGAGGATATTTTTTGCAGAATTTGGTGCTTGTCCCATTTTGTGAATTCTTGGTGGTGAGCAGATCCCAGACCTCAGAACCATAAAGGGCAATGGGTTTTATAACTGATTCAAGTATTTTTTGCCAGATCCTAATTGGTATGTCGAATTTTATGTTTCTTTTGATGGCGTAGAAGGCCCTTCTTGCCTTGTCTCTCAGATCATTCACAGCTTTGTGGAAGTTACCTGTGGCGCTGATGTTTAGGCCGAGGTATGTATAGTTTTTTGTGTGCTCTAGGGCAACGGCGTCTAGATGGAATTTGTTTTTGTGGTCCTGGCAACTGGACCTTTTTTGGAACACCATTGCTTTTATCTTGCTGAGATTTACTGTCAGGGCCCAGGTCTGACAGAATCTGTGCAGAACATTTAGGTGCTGCTGTCGGCCCTCCTTGGTTGGCCCTCCCTCCCTCCCTCCCTCCCTCCCTCTCTCTCTCTCTCTCTCTCTCTCTCTCTCTCTCTCTCTCTCTCTCTCTCTCTCTCTCTCTCTCTCTCTCTCTCTCTCTCTCTCTCTCTCTCTCTCTCTCTCTCTCTCTCTCTCTCTCTCTCTCTCTCTCTCTCTCCCTCTCCCTCTCCCCCCATCCCTCTCCCTCCTTTCATCTCCCTCTCTCTCTCCCTCCATCACCCCCCTCCCTCCCTCCCTCCCTCCCGCTCCCTCTCCCTCTCCCTCTCCCTCTCTTCATTATGTATCTCCATTCTCATTGAGCCCAGTACAGGTCAGGACAAACAGTGTCTCAGCACCATTATTTACCCAGAAATCAAATCTGCCACACACACTTCCTGTTCCCTTGAAGTGAGACATCCTTTCTGGGGATCAGCTGGAGGGGACCTGACACAGAAAGGAGGCTGAGGAGGCTCCCTGGCCTGGCCACTGTTAGAATAACACCTCCATGCTGTTTCCACCTAGCTCTGACCCAGTCCCCTGCCTGCTGCTCAGGCCTGGAATTGGGCTAGGTGGCTAGGGAGGGCTGGGATTTGGTGACGAGAGCTACACTACATGACCAAAAGTATATGGACACCTGCTTGTCGAACATCTCATTCCAAAATCATGGCATTAATATGGAGTTGGTCCCCACTTTGCTGCTATAACAGCCTCCACTCTTCTGGGAAGGCTTTCCACCAGATGTTGAAACATTGCTGCGGGGACTTGCTTCCATTCAGCCACAAGAGCATTAGTGAAGTCGGGGACTGATGTTGGGCGATTAGGCCTGGCTCGCAGTCGTCATTCCAATTTATCCCAAAGGTGTTCGTTGGGGTTGAGGTCAGGGCTCTGTGCAGGCCAGTCATGTTGTTCCACACCGATCTCCACAAACCATTTCTGTATGGACCTCTCTTTGTGCACGGGGGCATTGTCATGTTGAAATAGGAAAGGGCCTTCCCCAAACTGTTGCCATAAAGTTGGAAGCACAGAATCGTGTAGAATGTAATTGTATGCTGTAGCGTTAAGATTTCCCTTCACTGGAACTAAGGAGCCTGAACCATGAAGAACAGCCCCAGACCTTTATTCGTCCATCATCAAACTTTACAGTTGGCACCATGCATTCGGGCAGGTGTTCAAACCCAGATTTGTCCGTCGGACTGCGATTCATCACTCCAGAGAACGCGTTTCCGCTGCTCCAGAGTCCAATGGCGGCGAGCTTTACACCACTCCAGCCGACGCTTGGCATTGTGCATGGTGATCTTAGGGGTGTGCGGCTGCTCAGCC
>NC_059223.1:1058663-1088395 GCF_020615455.1 Coregonus clupeaformis | reverse complement strand
GGTGGAGATTTGCCTAGCAGTGATTTATAGATGGCCTGGAGCCAGTGGGTTTGACGACGAATATGTAGTGAGGACCAGCCAACAAGAGCGTACAGGTCACAGTGGTGGGTAGTATATGGGGCTTTGTGACAAAACGGATGGCACTGTGATAGACTACATCCAATTTGCTGAGTAGAGTGTTGGAAGCTATTTTGTAAATGACATCGCCGAAGTCAAGGATCGGTAGGATAGTCAGTTTCACGAGGGCATGTTTGGCAGCATGAGTGAAGGAGGCTTTGTTGCGAAATAGGAAGCCGATTCTAGATTTAACTTTGGATTGGAGATGCTTAATGTGAGTCTGGAAGGAGAGTTTACAGTCTAACCAGACACCTAGGTATTTGTAGTTGTCCACATACTCCTAGGTCAGACCCGTCGAGAGTAGTGATTCTAGTCGGGTGGGCGGGTGCCAGCAGCGTTCGATTGAAGAGCATGCATTTAGTTTTACTTGTATTTAAGAGCAGTTGGAGGCTACGGAAGGAGTGTTGTATGGCATTGAAGCTCGTTTGGAGGTTTGTTAACACAGTGTCCAATGAAGGGCCAGATGTATACAAAATGGTGTCGTCTGCGTAGAGGTGGATCTGAGAGTCACCAGCAGCAAGAGCGACATCATTGATATACACGGAGAAAAGAGTCGGCCCAAGAATTGAACCCTGTGGCACCCCATAGAGACTGCCATAGGTCCAGACAACAGGCCCTCCGATTTGACACATTGAACTCTATCTGAGAAGTAGTTGGTGAACCAGGCGAGGCAGTCATTTGAGAAACCAAGGCTATTTAGTCTGCCAATAAGAATGCGGTGATTGACAGAGTCGAAAGCCTTGGCCAGGTCGATGATGAAGACGGCTGCACAGTACTGTCTATTATCGATTGCGGTTATAATATCGTTTAGGACCTTGAGCGTGGCTGGGGTGCACCCATGACCAGCTCGGAAACCGGATTGCATAGCGGAGAAGGTACGGTGGGATTCGAAATGGTCGGTGATCTGTTTGTTAACTTGGCTTTCAAAACTTTGAAAGGCAGGGCAGGATGGATATAGGTCTGTAACAGTTTGGATCTAGAGTGTCACCCCCTTTGAAGAGGGGGATGACCGCGGCAGCTTTCCAATCTCTGGGGATCTCAGACGTTACGAAAGAGAGGTTGAACAGGCTAGTAATAGGGGTTGCGACAATTTCTGCTGCTATTTTTAGAAAGAAAGGGTCCAGATTGTCCAGCCCAGATGATTTGTAGGGGTCCAGATTTTGCAGCTCTTTCAGAACATCAGCTGTCTGAATTTGTGTGAAGGAGAAGCGGGGGGCATGGGCAAGTTGCAGCGAAGGTGCAGAGCTGGTGGCCGGGTAGTGGTAGCCAGGTGGAAAGCATGGCCAGCCGTAGCAAAATGCTTGTTGAAATTCTCGATTATTGTAGATTTATCGGTGTTGATAGTGTTTCCTAGCCTCAGTGCAGTGGGCAGCTGGGAGGAGGTGCTCTTATTCTCCATGGACTTTACAGTGTCCCAAAACTTTTTGGAGTTAGTGCTACAGGATGCACATTTCTGTTTGAAAAAGCTAGCCTTTGCTTTCCTAACTTCCCTGAAAAGTTGCATATCGCGGGAGCTATTCGATGCTAATGCAGTACGCCACAGGATGTTTTGTGCTGGTCAAGGGCAGTCAAGTGTGAGGAGAACCAGGGGCTATATCTGTTCTTAGTTCTGTATTTTTTTAATGGGGCATGCTTATTTAAGATTGAGAGGAAAGCACTTTTAAAGAACAACCAGGCATCCTCTACTGACGGAATGAGATCGATATCCATCCAGGATACCTGGGCCAGGACAATTAGGAAGGCCTGCTCGCTAAAGTGTTTTAGGAAGCGTTTGACAGTGATGAGGGGTGGTCGTTTGACCGCGGACCCGTTACGGACGCAGGCAATAAGGCAGTGATCGCTGAGATCCTGGTTGAAGACAGCGGAGGTGTATTTAGAGGGTAAGTTAGTCAGGATGATATCTATGAGGGTGCCCATGTTTACGGATTTAGGGTTGTACCTGGTAGGTTCCTTGATAATTTGTGTGAGATTGAGGGCATCTAGTTTAGATTGTAGGATGGCCGGGGTGTTAAGCATATCCCAGTTTAGGTCACCAAGCAGTACGAACTCTGAGGATAGATGGGGGCAATCAATTCATATATGGTGTCCAGGGCACAGCTGGGGGGCTGAGGGGGTCTGTAGCAAGCGGCAACAGTGAGAGACTTATTTCTGGAAAGGTGGATTTTTAGAAGTAGGAGCTCAAACTGTTTGGGCACAGACCTGGATAGTATGATAGAGCTCTGCAGGCTATCTCTACAGTAGATTGCAACTCCACCCCCTTTGGCAGTTCTATCTAGATGGAAAATGTTGTAGTTGGGGATGGACATTTCTGAATTTTTGGATTCAGACACTGCTAGAACATCAGGGTTGGCGGAGTGTGCTAACACAGTGAATAACTCAAACTTAGGGAGGAGGCTTCTGATGTTAACATGCAAAAAAACAATGCTTTTACGGTTACAGAAGTCAACAAATGATAGCTCATGGGGAGTAGGAGTGATACTGAGGGCTACAGGGCCTGGGTTAGCCTCTACGTCACCAGAGGAACAGAGGAGGACTAGAATAAGGATACAGCTAAAGGCTTTAAGAACTGGTCTTCTAGTGCGTTGGGTACAGAGAATAAAGGGGGCAGATTTCCGGGTGTTGTAGAATAGATTCAGGGCATTAGCTTAGTGGGTAAGAGCCAGTAACCGAAAGGTCGCTGGTTCTAATCCCCAAGCTGACTAGGTGAAAAATATGTCGATGTGCCCTTAAGAAAGGCACTTAAACCCTAATTGCTCCTGTAAGTCGCTCTGGATAAGAGCGTCTGCTAAATGACTAAAAAAATTATAATAATAATAATAATAATGTACAGACAAGGACATGGAAGGATATGAGTACACAGAAGCGTTGGGTAACAATGAAAGAGATAGCATCACTGGAGGCACCGATTGAGCCGGTCTCGGCGTGTATGGGGGGGGTGGAACAAAGGAGCTATTTGAGGCAGTTTGAGAATGACTTGGGGTTCTATATTGAAGTTGTATAATGAGAACTAACTGGAACAGCAATAGGCAAGGCATATTGACATGGGAGAGAGGCATGGATCTTCGTGCAGATGGATCTTCGTGGTCGTCGCAACGGGAAGCCTGTTGAAACCACAGACGATTACGACGGCAGACTAGTCGTGATGGATCGGCGGGGCTCTGTGTCGACTCTAGGAGGTCCCGTCCGGTTGACAGAGAGGTAGATAGCCGGGAGATGTGCTTAACTCAAGGCTGATTAGCCAACAACAACATCCATTTGGTTGCAGCTAGCTAGTTGCGATGATCAGGTGTTAAAGGTCCAGTGATTTAGTGATTCCGGCAGAAAATATGATATGTTCTGGGTCGATAACGCGCTGTGCAGACAGTGCAGACTGGCCGAATAATAGTCCAGGCTAGAGCTGGCTGGTAGGTAGTGCAGGCCACGGACAATGGTGAAAAACCGCTAACGGTGGCTAATAGCAAGTCGCTAGTTAGCTGGCTACTCCCGTCCGGTAGACAAAGAGGTAGATAGCCGGGATATGGGCCTGGCTCAAGGCTAACTGGTGCTTGCTTCGGGGGCAGTGGTGATTAGCCTACAGCAACATCCATTCGGTTGCGGCTAGCTAGTTGCGATCCGGTGTTAGGGTCCAGTGATTCAGTTATTCCGGCAGAAAATTCGATGTTCTGGGTGAAAACCGCTAACGGTGGCTAATAGCAAGTAGCTAGTTAGCTGGCTAGCTAGTTTCAACTGGAGATTCTAGATAAAGGTGAGTAAATAATATAATCCGTTCCACATTGAGTGAGGTGGGTTGCAGGAAAGTATATTTAGTAGTAGGATGAAAAGTGTGATAGGGAAATATGTACGAAAAATACAAAAAGATACAAAAAAACAGGCTATTTACACGGACACACAACAAAGAACACGACCGCACTGCTACGCCATCTTGGATTGGAACAATAAACAGTGTTTAGCATTAACCATAATTTCATCATAACTAACACAATAAACAGTGTTTAGCATAGAGATCACCTGTATTCTGTGTTTGGTTAGGTCAGGGTGTGATTTGGGTAGAATCTAGTGTGTTCTATTTCTATGTTGGCCGGGTGTGGTTCCCAATCAGAGGCAGCTGTCCATCGTTGTCTCTGATTGGGGATCATCCTTAGGCAGCCATTTTGCCTGCCTTTAGTTGTGGGATCTTGTTTTATGATTCTGTTTCGGCTTGTTGCTGTTAGCCTTTAGAACTTCACGTTCAGGTGCTTTTGTTATTTTGTCAGGTGTTTTATTTATATATTAAAATATGTACCTTGGTCCAATCCTCTATACAACGAACGTGACACTGACACAATAAACAGTGTTTAGCATTAACCGTCATTTCATCATAACGTACAACGACTGTGATGATGACAAATTGAGCTCTCTCTTTGTCTCCATAGTGACCGTTTTCTTTTGGCCAAAACACAATGTGCAAAAGAAAACTATTTCCCCATGACTTTAATGACGGTCTGGCTGCGTCCCAAATGGCAGCTGATACCCCTATTTACTGCACTACGTTTGACCAGAGGATATAGGGGGAAAGGGTGGCCTTTGGGATGCAGGCACAGTAAGGAGGAGGGAAAAGGGAAAGTGATA
Source organism: Coregonus clupeaformis (assembly GCF_020615455.1). Lineage (NCBI taxonomy): Eukaryota > Metazoa > Chordata > Actinopteri > Salmoniformes > Salmonidae > Coregonus > Coregonus clupeaformis. The sequence goes on along the minus strand of NC_059223.1, from coordinate 1,083,670 downwards.
GTACTGTATACCGGGCGGCAGGTAGCTTAGTGGGTAAGAGCGTTGTGCCAGTAACCGAAAGGTCGCTGGTTCTAATCCCTGAGCTGACTAGGTGAAAAATCTGTCGATGTGCCCTTGAGCAAGGCACTTAACCCTCAATTGCTCTGGATAAGAGCGTCTGCTAAATGACCAATTTTTATTTTATTTTAATAATATGAAAGGTGCTGCGTTGCTGTGTTAATAATATGAAAGGTGCTGTGTTAATAATATGAAAGGTGCTGCATTGCTGTGTTAATAATATGAAAGGTGCTGCGTTGCTGTGTTAATAATATGAAAGGTGCTGCGTTGCTGTGTTAATAATATGAAAGGTGCTGCGTTGCTGTGTTAATAATATGAAAGGTGCTGCGTTGCTGTGTTAATAATATGAAAGGTGCTGCGTTGCTGTGTTAATAATATGAATGGTGCTGCGTTGCTGTGTTAATAATATGAATGGTGCTGTGTTAATAATATGAAAGGTGCTGCGTTGCTGTGTTAATAATATGAATGGTGCTGTGTTAATAATATGAAAGGTGCTGCGTTGCCAGTGGTGTAAAAACACTTTAAAGTACTACTTAAGTCGTTTTTGGGGGTGTCTCTACTTTACTATTAATTTTTTGCCAACTTTTACTTACTTCCTAAAGAAAATAATGTACTTTTTACTCTTACTACTTTACATTTTGATGGGGAAATGGTCCAATTCACACACTTATCAAGAGAACATCCCTGGTCATCCCTACTGCCTCTGATCTGGTGGACTCACTAAACACAAATGCTTCGTTTGTAAATGATGTACAGTGGGGAAAAAAGGATTTAGTCAGCCACCAATTGTGCAAGTTCTCCCACTTAAAAAAATTAGAGAGGCCTGTAATTTTCATCATAGGTACACGTCAACTATGACAGACAAAAGGAGAAAAAGAAATCCAGAAAATCACATTGTAGGATTTTCTATGAATTTATTTGCAAATTATGGTGGAAAATAAGTATTTGGTCAATAACAAAAGTTTCTCAATACTTTGTTATATACCCTTTGTTGGCAATGACACAGGTCAAACGTTTTCTGTAAGTCTTCACAAGGTTTTCACACACTGTTGCTGGTATTTTGGCCCATTCCTCCATGCAGATCTCCTCTAGAGCAATGATGTTTTGGGGCTGTCGCTGGGCAACACGGACTTTCAACTCCCCCCTCCAAAGATTTTCTATGGGGTTGAGATCTGGAGACTGGCTAGGCCACTCCAGGACCTTGAAATGCTTCTTACGAAGCCACTCCTTCGGTTGCCCGGGCGGTGTGCTTGGGATCATTGTCATGCTGAAAGACCCAGCCACGTTTCATCTTCAATGCCCTTGCTGATGGAAGGAGGTTTTCACTCAAAATCTCACGATACATGGCCCCATTCATTCTTTCCTTTACACGGATCAGTCGTCCTGGTCCCTTTGCAGAAAAACAGCCCCAAAGCATGATGTTTCCACCCCCATGCTTCACAGTAGGTATGGTGTTCTTTGGATGCAACTCAGCATTCTTTGTCCTCCAAACACGACAAGTTTAGTTTTTACCAAAAAGTTATATTTTGGTTTCATCTGACCATATGACATTCTCCCAATCCTCTTCTGGATCATCCAAATGCACTCTAGCAAACTTCAGACGGGCCTGGACATGTACTGGCTTAAGCAGGGGGGACACGTCTGGCACTGCAGGATTTGAGTCCCTGGCGGCGTAGTGTGTTACTGATGGTAGGCTTTGTTACTTTGGTCCCAGCTCTCTGCAGGTCATTCACTAGGTCCCCCCGTGTGGTTCTGGGATTTTTACTCACCGTTCTTGTGATCATTTTGACCCCACGGGGTGAGATCTTGCGTGGAGCCCCAGATCGAGGGGAGATTATCAGTGGTCTTGTATGTCTTCCATTTCCTAATAATTGCTCCCACAGTTGATTTCTTCAAACCAAGCTGCTTACCTATTGCAGATTCAGTCTTCCCAGCCTGGTGCAGGTCTACAATTTTGTTTCTGGTGTCCTTTGACAACTCTTTGGTCTTGGCCATAGTGGAGTTTGGAGTGTGACTGTTTGAGGTTGTGGACAGGTGTCTTTTATACTGATAACAAGTTTAAACAGGTGCCATTAATACAGGTAACGAGTGGAGGACAGAGGAGCCTCTTAATGAAGAAGTTACAGGTCTGTGAGAGCCAGAAATCTTGCTTGTTTGTAGGTGACCAAATACTTATTTTCCACCATAATTTGCAAATAAATTCATTAAAAATCCTACAATGTGATTTTCTGGATTTTTGTTTCTCAATTTGTCTGTCATAGTTGACGTGTACCTATGATGAAAATTACAGGCCTCTCTCATCTTTTTAAGTGGGAGAACTTGCACAATTGGTGGCTGACTAAATACTTTTACTACTTTGTCTCTGTCCTTGGCCCAGTTGGCAGTGAGAGGTGACTGCTGTAGTGGGTGTTGTGACTTGCCTGTCTGTGTTGTGGGTTGCGTGTCAGGTACTATGGCAACGGCAGAGTACATAGTTCATCCAGCAGGATGGTTGAAGAGGAACAGTTACCCACCGTCTCCACTGAGCTCAGGACAGCAACACGAAAACACATCCAGGTACACACACACACACGCACACACACACACACACACACACACACACACACACACACACACCGTCTCTACTGAGCTCAGGACAGCAACACGAAAACACATCCAGGTACACACACACACACACACACCATCTCTACTGAGCTCAGGACAGCAACACGAAAACACATCCAGGTACACACACACCGTCTCTACTGAGCTCAGGACAGCAACACGAAAAACACATCCAGGTACACACACCGTCTCTACTGAGCTCAGGACAGCAACACGAAAACACATCCAGGTACAAACACACCGTCTCTACTGAGCTCAGGACAGCAACACGAAAACACATCCAGGTACACACACACCGTCTCTACTGAGCTCAGGACAGCAACACGAAAACACATCCAGGTACACGCACACACACACACACCGTCTCTACTGAGCTCAGGACAGCAACACGAAAAACACATCCAGGTACACACACACACACACACACACCGTCTCTACTGAGCTCAGGACAGCAACACGAAAACACATCCAGGTACACACACACCGTCTCTACTGAGCTCAGGACAGCAACACGAAAACACATCCAGGTACACACACACACACACACCGTCTCTACTGAGCACAGGACAGCAACACGAAAACACATCCAGGTACACACACACACACACACCGTCTCTACTGAGCTCAGGACAGCAACACGAAAACACATCCAGGTACACACACACCGTCTCTACTGAGCTCAGGACAGCAACACGAAAACACATCCAGGTACACACACACCGTCTCTACTGAGCTCAGGACAGCAACACGAAAACACATCCAGGTACACACACACCGTCTCTACTGAGCTCAGGACAGCAACACGAAAACACATCCAGGTACACACACACCGTCTCTACTGAGCTCAGGACAGCAACACGAAAACACATCCAGGTACACACACACACACACACACACCGTCTCTACTGAGCTCAGGACAGCAACACGAAAACACATCCAGGTACACACACACACACACCCACCGTCTCTACTGAGCTCAGGACAGCAACACGAAAACACATCCAGGTACACACACACACACACACACACACACACACCCACCGTCTCTACTGAGCACAGGACAGCAACACGAAAACACATCCAGGTACACACACACACACACCCACCGTCTCTACTGAGCTCAGGACAGCAACACGAAAACACATCCAGGTACACACACACACACACCCACCGTCTCTACTGAGCTCAGGACAGCAACACGAAAACACATCCAGGTACACACACACACACACACACACACACACCGTCTCTACTGAGCTCAGGACAGCAACACGAAAACACATCCAGGTACACACACACCGTCTCTACTGAGCTCAGGACAGCAACACGAAAACACATCCAGGTACACACACACACACACACACACACACACACACACCGTCTCTACTGAGCTCAGGACAGCAACACGAAAACACATCCAGGTACACACACACCGTCTCTACTGAGCACAGGACAGCAACACGAAAACACATCCAGGTACACACACACACACACACACACACACACACCGTCTCTACTGAGCACAGGACAGCAACACGAAAACACATCCAGGTACACACACACACACACACACACACACCGTCTCTACTGAGCTCAGGACAGCAACACGAAAACACATCCAGGTACACACACACACACACACCGTCTCTACTGAGCTCAGGACAGCAACACGAAAACACATCCAGGTACACACACACACACACACACACCGTCTCTACTGAGCTCAGGACAGCAACACGAAAACACATCCAGGTACACACACACACACACACACACCGTCTCTACTGAGCACAGGACAGCAACACGAAAACACATCCAGGTACACACACACACACACACACACACACACACACACACACACACACACACACCGTCTCTACTGAGCACAGGACAGCAACACGAAAACACATCCAGGTACACACACACACACACACACACCCGTCTCTACTGAGCACAGGACAGCAACACGAAAACACATCCAGGTACACACACACACACACACACACACACACACACCGTCTCTACTGAGCACAGGACAGCAACACGAAAACACATCCAGGTACACACACACACACCGTCTCTACTGAGCACAGGACAGCAACACGAAAACACATCCAGGTACACACACACACACACACACACACACACACCCGTCTCTACTGAGCACAGGACAGCAACACGAAAACACATCCAGGTACACACACACACACACACACACACACACACACACACACCGTCTCTACTGAGCACAGGACAGCACCCCGACCACACAAACATATATAGGTACACACGCATACAGTACCAGTCAAAAGTTTGGACACACCTACTCATTCAAGGGTTTTTCTTTATTTTTTACTATTTTCTACATTGTAGAATAATAGTGAAGACATCAAAACTATGAAATAACACATACGGAATCATGTAGTATCCAAAAAAGTGTTACAAAAATCTAAATATATTTGAGATTTGAGATTCTTCTTTGCCTTGATGAAAGCTTTGCACACTCTTGGCATTTTCTCAACCAGCTTCATGAGGTAGTCACCTGAATGCATTTCAATTAACAGGTGTGCCTTCTTAAAAGTTAATTTGTGGAATGTATTTCCTTCTTAATGCGTGCGAGCCAATCAGTAGGGGTGGTATATAGAAGATAACCCTATTTGGTAAAAGACCAAGTCCATATTATGGCAAGAACAGCTCAAATAAGCAAAGAGAAACAACAGTCCATCATTACTTTAAGACATGAAGGTCAGTCAATCCGGAACATTTCAAGAACTTTTAAAGTTTCTTCAAGTGCAGTCGCAAAAACCATCAACCGCTATGATGAAACTGGCTCTCATGAGGACCGCCACAGGAAAGGAAGACCCAGAGATACCTCTACTGCAGAGGAAAAGTTAATTAGAGTTACCAGCCTCAGAAATTGCAGCCCAGATAAATGCTTCACAGAGTTCAACAGACACATCTCAACATCAACTGTTCAGAGTGGACTGTGTGAATCAGGCCTTCATGGTCTAATTGCTGCAAAAAAAACACTACTAAAGGACACCAATAAGAAAAAGAGACTTGCTTGGGCCAAGAAACATGAGCAATGGACATTAGACCAGCGGAAATCTGTCCTTTGGTCTGATGAGTCCAAATTTGAGATTTTTGGTTCCAACCGCCGTGTCTTTGTGAGACGCAGAGTAGGTGAACGGATGATCTCCACATGAGTGGTTCCCACCATGAAGCATGGAGGAGGAGGTGTGATGGTGTTGGGGTGCTTTGCTGGTGACACTGTCTGTGATTTATTTAGAATTCAAGGCACACTTAACCAGCATGGCTACCACAGCATTCTGCAGTGATACCCCATCCCATCTGGTTTGGGCTTAGTGGGACTATCATTTGTTTTTCAACAGGACAATGACCCAACACACCTCCAGGCTGTGTAAGGGCTATTTGACCAAGAAGGAGAGTGATGGAGTGCTGCATCAGATGACCTGGCCTCCACAATCCCCCGATCTCAACCCAATTGAGATGGTTTGGGATGAGTTGGACCGCAGAGTGAAGGAAAAGCAGCCAACAACTGCTCAGCATATGTGGGAACTCCATCAACACTGTTGGAAAAGCATTACTCATGAAGCTGGTTGGGAGAATGCCAAGAGTGTACAAAGCTGTCATCAAGGCAAAGGGTGGCTACTTTGAAGAATCTAACATCTAAAATATATTTTGATTTGGTTTAACACTTTTTTGGTTACTACATGATTCCATATGTGTTATTTCATAGTTTTGATGTCTTCACTATTATTCTACAATGTAGAAAATAGTACAAAATTAAAGATAACCCTTGAATGAGTAGGTGTGTCCAAACTTTTGACTGGTACAGTATGTACCCCGAGTGACACCATACAGGGCTAAGACAGGGTGTGTTACACACTAGCACACACACACACACACACACACACACACACACACACACACACACACTATGTGTGAGAGAAGACATAAACAAGGGTAAGAACTGAAGCCAATCATGGAAACAAAGCTATAGCCAACATCCTTCATACTGAATGACGTATCCTGCTCTTTGACCATCGTGTGAACCATGTGTGTGTTTGCAGAAGAAGAAGAAGAAAGTCCACAAAGAGCCAGCGGAGGGGATCAACGACCGTTCCACTGAGACCAGCAGCAACAGAGGCCCAGAACCTGGTCAGACCACACACCGTTTTAGGTTTTACTATCCTTGTGGGCACCTAAAATTGATTTCCATTCAAAATCCTATTTTCCCTAACCTTATCCGCTAACCTTAAACCTAACCCTAATTCTAACCCTAACTCTAACCTTAACCCCTGAACCTAACCCCTAACCCTAATTGTAACCTTAACCCTAACCTTAACCCCCACGGAAATCTAATTAGCATATATTTTTTTATCCCCTTCCAAATCCACAAGTTTAAGATAGAGATATCTGTTTTTTTGCATTGGGTCTCAATCCACTCTGTCTATTCCCACTTCATCTGCGGTGAAAGGTGACAGAGCCAGAGCGGTGTTTGTCAGACCATGAGGGGAAGTCTAGAGCGAAAATCAGTCTTCTCACAAAATTGTCTGTAGCATCCGAACGGTTTGGCCTACTAACTAGTACCCCTCGAACGGTTTGGCCTACTAACTAGTACCCCTCGAACGGTTTGGCCTACTAACTAGTACCCCTCGAACGGTTTGGCCTACTAACTAGTACCCCTCTGTGGAAAGGTGAGACTCTCACGAACACGATGGTGTTCTCCCGCAAGGGTCTTGGGACTTGTCTGAAGTCGGTACAGCCAATCTGCCATCTTCTGTCTGTAGCGTCCGAACGGTTTGGGCTACACACTGATATGACCCCTCTGTGGAAAGGTGAGACTCTCACAAACACGTACATGTCAGTTGTTTTGCTCCAGGACACCCACAGTCCTCACAAGACCCTTCTGAAGGTTCCCCGGTACCAGTTGAAAAAATGAATGGAAATATATACTGTGAGGGAAAAAAGTATTTGATCCCCTGCTGATTTTGTACGTTTGCCCACTGACAAAGACATGATCAGTCTATAATTTTAATGGTAGGTTTATTTGAACAGTGAGAGACAGAATAACAACAACAAAGAAATCCTGAAAAACGCATGTCAAAAATGTTATAAATTGATTTGCATTTTAATGAGGGAAATAAGTATTTGACCCCTCTGCAAAACATGACTTAGTACTTGGTGGCAAAACCCTTGTTGGCAATCACAGAGGTCAGACGTTTCTTGTAGTTGGCCACCAGGTTTGCACACATCTCAGGAGGGATTTTGTCCCACTCCTCTTTGCAGATCTTCTCCAAGTCATTAAGGTTTTGAGGCTGATGTTTGCAACTCGAACCTTCAGCTCCCTCCACAGATTTTCTATGGGATTAAGGTCTGGAGACTGGCTAGGCCACTCCAGGACCTTAATGTGCCCTCTTCTTGAGCCACTCCTTTGTTGCCTTGGCCGTGTGTTTTGGGTCAATGTCATGCTGGAATACCCATCCACGACCCATTTTCAATGCCCTGGCTGAGGGAAGGAGGTTCTCACCCAAGATTTGACGGTACATGGCCCCATCCATCGTCCCTTTGATGCGGTGAAGTTGTCCTGTCCCCTTAGCAGAAAAACACCCCCAAAGCATAATGTTTCCACCTCCATGTTTGACGGTGGGGATGGTGTTCTTGGGGTCATAGGCAACATTCCTCCTCTTCCAAACACGGCGAGTTGAGTTGATGCCAAAGAGCTCCATTTTGGTCTCATCTGACTACTACAGTTTCACCCAGTTCTCCTCTGAATCATTCAGATGTTCATTGGCAAACTTCAGACGGGCCTATATATGTGCTTTCTTGAGCAGGGGGACCCTGCGGGCGCTGCAGGATTTCAGTCCTTCACGGCGTAGTGTGTTACCAATTGTTTTCTTGGTGACTATGGTCCCAGCTGCCTTGAGATCATTGACAAGATCCTCCCGTGTAGTTCTGGGCTGATTCCTCACCGTTCTCATGATCATTGCAACTCCACGAGGTGAGATCTTGCATGGAGCCCCAGGCCGAGGGAGATTGACAGTTCTTTTGTGTTTCTTCCATTTGCGAATAATCGCACCAACTGTTGTCACCTTCTCACCAAGCTGCTTGGCGATGGTCTTGTAGCCCATTCCAGCCTTGTGTAGGTCTACAATCTTGTCCCTGACAATCTTGGAGAGCTCTTTGGTCTTGGCCATGGTGGAGAATTTGGAATCTGATTGATTGATTGCTTCTGTGGACAAGTGTCTTTTATACAGGTAACAAACTGAGATTAGGAGCACTCCCTTTAAGAGTGTGCTCCTAGTCTCAGCTCGTTACCTGTATAAAAGACACCTGGGAGCCAGAAATCTTTCTGATTGAGAGGGTGTCAAATACTTATTTCCCTCATTAAAATGCAAATCAATTTATAACATTTTTGACATGCGTTTTTCTGGATTTCTTTGTCTCTCACTGTTCAAATAAACCTACCATTAAAATTATAGACTGATCATTTCTTTGTCAGTGGGAAAACGTACAAAATCAGCAGGGGATCAAATACTTTTTCCCCTCACTGTATGGGGACTGTTTAGTGCCAAAAATAAGGGGTTAAATACATGTCAAAAAAATTTATTAAAAAAAAAGTTTCCTGATCTTGCTTATATCTCTCAGATATAAGATAAACACTTCAGAACAAACTTTCTTTAGATTTTTTGAGGGGGACTATCTGTTGTTTCATGTAGTGAATCTGTTGTTCCATGTGTTTGTATGGTTTAATAGCAGTAAGGCCAAATTATTATTATTATTTTTTTTTGGGGGGGATACTTCAAGGGGTCTTAAAATTGGAAATCAAATAGCAAAATGATCCTTGGTGTGACCTTCTTAAAACAATTCCATATAGCTTAGTTGACCCCCCACAGGGTTTAGACTCTTATGGATTAACCTCTAAACCTAACCCTAACCTTAACCCCTAACCTTAACCCCTAACCCTAACCTTAACCCCTAACCCTAATCTTAACCCCTAACCCTAACCTTAACCCCTAACCCTAATCTTAACCCCTAACCTTAACCCCTAACCCTAACCTTAACCCCTAACCTTAACCCTTAACCCTAACCTTAACCCCTAACCCTAACCTTAACCCCTAACCCTAATTGTAACCCCTAACCCTAACCTTAACCCCTAACCCTAACCTTAACCCCTAACCCTAACCTTAACCCCTAACCCTAGCCTTAACCCCTAACCCTAACCTTAACCCCTAACCCTAATTGTAACCCCTAACCCTAGCCTTAACCCCTAACCCTAACCTTAACCCCTAACCCTAATTGTAACCCCTAACCCTAACCTTAACCCCTAACCTTAACCCCTAACCCTAACCTTAACCCCTAACCCTAACCTTAACCCCTAACCCTAACCTTAACCCCTAACCATAACCCTAACCTTAACCCCTAACCTTAACCCCTAACCCTAATTGTAACCCCTAACCCTAAAATAGCCTTTGTCCTCGTAGGGACCTGGGAAATGTCTCCAGAAGGGAGAATCTTCCTTGTTTTACTATCTTTGTGGGGACTTGTGGGTAAATCAGGTATCCACGACAATAGTAATACACACCCCACACAAAACAACTTGTTATAAGCATGTATGAGCCTTTATAATGTCTTATAGCAAGGCTTCATATGTTGTCTCTCTCTCTCTATGTATAGAATTGTCAACAGTCTCAAACTGGCTGTTATTTAGCCCCAGTCATTATGAGAGGATTCTAAGGCATTATAACGGGGTCATACTACAGAACTAGAATGAGTAGAACAGGCTTCCTCATTCAAGTCAACGATGCCATAATGGGTTGACTGGACAGCCATTTTTTAGTGTACCCATGAGTTGAGTTTACCGGTCAAATCGCCATTGGTGAGAGGTTGGAAACCTGTTCTATTGATTCTATTTCTACGGTCATGTACATTGAGTAGCAGCTCTGTGATGTGAATGTCTGTCCCTTTCCTGTCCTCCTCCTCTCCTCTCTGTCCTCCTCCTCTCCTCCTCTCTTCTCCAGTAGACCCCTGCAGTGTAACTCCAGTCCCCACGTCCGTGTCCCACCTGTCCAGCTCCCTGAGCCAGCACCTCCCCTTCCCTGCCTTCCCCCTCCGGGCCTCCCTCCAGTCTGGCCCCGTGCTGCCCGCCGGGCCCCCTGCTGAGTATCACTCTGACTCTGCAGAGTCCCTGGAAGAGATCCCCGTGGCGCTGGCACGACTGGGCACATCCGCCATGGCCGGGACGTCTATGGGTACGACCGCCTCGACCGCTGCTGCTGGATCGTCTTCTCAACGCTCTCTACTGCTGCCTGCAGTCCAAGCCCATCCCTCGCCCCAGCCCCAGCCCCGGACCAAGAGGAAGGCCTCCACACACAGCAGCAGGACGTGGGGAGGGGGGGAGCAGAGGTTTGAGATGGCCGCCCAGCCTCCTACGGTGTATGTTAGTAGGAGTAGTGGACAGCCGGGGGGAGCCGAGCACCGGGAGGACAAACACAGCAGCAGGCAGGCCAGCAGGAGAGGCCTGGAGCAGTCTGGTCCTGGGCCCAGCTCCAGGGCAGGCACCCCACTGGCCTAGACTAGCTCCCCCAGGATCGACCACTGCACCCTGGGCTGGGCCCACCACTGGGTCCTGGTTCTGGAGGGCTGGCTGTGTAACTGACTGGCTGTCTGACTGGCTGGCTGGCTGGCTGGCTGGCTGGCTGGCTGGCTGGCTGGCTGTGTAACTGGCTGGCTGTCTTACTGGCTGGCTGGCTGGCTGGCTGTGTAACTGGCTGGCTGTCTTACTGGCTGGCTGGCTGTCTGGCTGGCTGTCTGGCTAGCTGTCTTACTGGCTGGCTGGCTGGCTGGCTGGCTGGCTGTGTAACTGACTGGCTGGCTGGCTGGCTGGCTGGCTGGCTGTGTAACTGACTGTCTTACTGGCTGGCTGGCTGGCTGGCTGTGTAACTGACTGTCTTACTGGCTGGCTGGCTGGCTGGCTGGCTGGCTGGCTGGCTGGCTGTGTAACTGACTGTCTTACTGGCTGGCTGGCTGGCTGGCTGTGTAACTGACTGTCTTACTGGCTGGCTGGCTGGCTGTGTAACTGACTGGCTGTCTGGCTGACTAACTGGCTGTCTGATTGACTGGCTGGCTGACTGTCACATTGCTACCTTGATGACTAGGATACACTGCTTTTGATACAGAGAGAGACAATCCCTGATGGAGCATTGAGTGTTGACACAACCTATGCAAACTAACTAACTAACTCAGCAGAACAGAATGGAGGGGACTGTCTGTTCTGTTCTGGCTGGCAGTGTCTTACTACCACAGTCTCCACTATTCAACTATGACTACGTCCTCAATGGCACCCTGTTTCCTATCTAGTGCACTACTTTTGACCAATGGCCCATATAGCTAAATAGTGTGCCATTTGGAACGCATCCTATATGATTATAACCCCCACAATGCTATATGTTACCTGTGTTCACGTCTTCTGGTTTAATAATCACTTGATCTATTCTGGAGCATTGCTCAACATAATGTTTCTCTTCATGGAAGAAAAACACACAGCTTTTAGTATTTATTCCTATTGAGAGGTATTCCTGAATGAAGAACCCTTGGTGATTTGTACTGGAAGTAAGATACCTTTACTTTATGCCTTCCCAGGTCTACACTTTGTAACCAAATGTTACCTGTCAACCTTCATTTTTTATTACTTTTTCATGGAAACACCATTTATCGTGTTGGTATGTTTTTTACGTGAGTCTTTTAGTTTGTTTATTGCATACCCATCTGACTGCTATGGTGACCGCCTTTCTGTCTGCCTGTCGTCTGTCTGTCTGTCTGTCTGCCTGTCTGTCTGTCTGCCTGCCTGTCTCCCTGTCTGTCTCCCTGCCTGTCTGTCTCCCTGTCTGTCTCCCTGTCTGTCTGTCTGTCTGCCTGTCTGTCTGTCTGTCTGCCTGCCTGTCTCCCTGTCTGCCTGCCTGTCTGTCTGTCTGTCTGTCTGTCTGTCTGCCTGTCTGTCTGTCTGTCTGTCTGGCTGTCTGCTAGTGCTGAGCATTAACCAAAATGTTTGTTATTTTTTTGTTTTTTAAACAACTAATTGATGACATCGGTTCAATTATTTTAATTCCATTTATACTGAATAGAAATATAAACACAACATGTAAAGTGTAGGTCCCATGTTTCATGAGCTAAAAGATCCCAGAAATGTCCCATACGCACAAAAAGCTTATTTCTCTCAAATTTTGTGCACAATTCTGTTTACATCCCTGTTAGTGAGCATTTCTCATTTGCCAAGATAATCCATCCACCTGACAGGTGTGGCATATCAAGAAGCTGATTAAACAGCATGATCATTACACAGGTGCACCTTGTGCTGGGGACAATAAAAGGCCACTCTAAAATGTGCCGTTTTGTCACACAACACAATGCCACAGATGTCTCAAGTTTTGAGGGCCAGAGAATTTAATGTTAATTTCTCTACCATAAGCCGTATCCAACGTCGTTTTAGAGAATTTGGCAGTACGTCCAACCGGAATCACAACCGCAGACCACGTGTTTCCACGCCAGCCCAGGACCTCCACATCCGGCTTCTTCACCTGCGGGATCATCTGAGACCAGCCACCCGGACAGCTGATAAACCTGAGGAGTATTTCTGTCTGTAATAAAGCTCTTTTGTGGGGGAAAAACTCATTCTGATTGGCTGGGCCTGGCTGCCAAGTGGGTGGGCCTATGCCCACCCAGGCCCACTCATGGCTGTGCCCCTGCCCAGTCATGTAAAGTCCATAGATTAGGGCCAAATGAATTTATTTATATTTGCTGATTTCCTTGAACTGTGACTCAGTAAAATCGTTGAAATTGTTGCATGTTGTGTTTATATTTTTGTTCAGTATAGATATTTGTTTTCTTCTTCTGTGAGTTCAATACGCACGTTGCGCAGAGATGAATCAAGATCAAGCCCGAACTGTCCGATGTAGTAGGGCGTTGTAGTTTCCAACAGGCCAATATTCTACATAATTTAGCGCGGAAAACATGGTAATGAACTACAATGACCATGTGTGTTTCTAAAAGGCCCGCTACGTCAGGTTAGCGTGGGGCAGACACACAGAGAGAGAAGAGCCAGAATAATACATAATGGAGAGGGGTAGAGAGCTTTGAGGCAGCTCTACCATAAATGCTCGCTCCTGAGGGGATATAGAGAGCAGCTGTTGCTTTGTGAGGCATCTCTACCTGGAAATACATCATCTATGTGATTGATAGTTGGGATTCAGCAGTCATAAAAGTCTGCCTTATTTACTTTTGAATAAACTACTAAAAATAGTGATTTAGTCAGACAGCGTAGGCAGCTGCTCTATAGAGATGAGATGACGACTTGGAATGAATTAATAAAGTCGTCGAATAAAACAAATGTACTATACACAACAACTGAAATATTTTATTAAAGTAATCTGAATGAATTATTTACATTTTAGTCATTTAGCAGACGCTATTATCCAGAGCGTGGGATTCGAACCAGCGACCTTTCTGTTACTGGCCCAGCGCTCTTAACCCCTAGGCTACCTTAGTAAGTGATAAGCAGTACTGGGCAGTCACTACCATCAGGGGACTTTTACTAAATTGTTTTATTCTGTGTTGTTACAGCCTTCAACCCACATAATGCAGAGTGCATTTCATATTTTAAAAAATTATCGAAATCGAAAACCATGATTATTTTTATTAATCGAACCGAAACCGAACCTACCTCAAAAAGCACTAATCGCTCAGCACTACTGTCTGTCTGTCTGTCTGTCTGTCTGTCTGTCTGTCTGTCTGTCTGTTGCCTAGTTACACACTCCCACATGCTGAGCTGTTCTCTTTCAGCCGACCTATGGAGAAGAGTCTACCGGTGAGTCCCAAATGGCACCCTATTCCCGATATAGTGCACCGATTTTGGAACAGAGTCCTATTCCCTTTATAGTGCACTATGGGTCCTGGTCTAAAGTAGTGCACTAAATAGGGAATAGGGTGCCATTTGGGATGCAGACTTTGAAGCAGCTCAAGTTGTTCTACTGTTTTCTACTGATCACTTCTTCACTACTGTTAACTACTTCACTACTGATCACTTCTTCACTACTGATCACTTCTTCATGCCCACAATAATAAACAGGACCTTTTTATGAACTTTTCTTTAATCAGGGGAGCCCAATTGAGACCAGGGTCTCTTTTTCAAATGGTGCCCTGAGGACATCAAATGAAATATAAAACTGCAAGATACTAATAATAATAATATGCCATTTAGCAGACGCTTTTATCCAAAGCGACTTACAGTCATGTGCGACTTTTATTGGTCCGATTGCGTCCTGCTCTCGCTACGCCACGATACAATAACAAGTACATTAGAACATCACAGCCGTCATAAACAAATTATTAAATTATTCAAGAAATAAGTTGTTTCATCAAACACGTCCAAGCAGGAATGCATGATTCAAGATATTTTGATGTGCAACCTAATCCACTGATTGTCATGAATTTTGAGTTTACAATTAGACTATAGTTGCTATATTTTACTGTCAAAATAGGACTTCAGAATTTGTTTTTGTTCAATATAGTTGAATTACATAAATATTTATGTACACCACGGGAGGCTGGTGGCACCTTAATTGGGGAGGACGGGCTCGTAGTAATAGCTGGCGCGGAATAGGTGGAATGGTATCAGAAACAGTGCATTCGGAAAGTATTCAGACCCCTTCCCTTTTTCCAAATTTTGTTACGTTACAGCCTTATTCTAAAAATGATTAAATTAATGTTTTTCCTCATCAATGCACACACAATACCCCATAATGACGAAGCGAAAACTGGTTTTTAGACATTTTGGCAAAAAACAGAAATACCTTATTTACATAAGTATTTGCTATGAGACTCGAAATTGAGCTCAGGTGCATCCTGTTTCCATTGATCATCCTTGAGATGTTTCTACAACTTGATTGGAGTCCACCTGTGGTAAATTCAATTGATTGGACATGATTTGGAAAGGCACACGCCTGTCTATATAAGGTCCCACACTGCATGTCAGAGCAAAAACCAAGCCATGAGGTCAAAGGAATTGTCCGTAGAGCACCGAGACAGGATTGTGTCGAGGCACAGATCTGGGGAAGGGTACCAAAACATTTCTGTAACATTGAAGGTCCCCAAGAACACAGTGGCCTCCATCATTCTTAAATGGAAGAAGTTTGGAACCACCAACACTCTTCCTTGAGCTGGCCGCCTGGCCAAACTGAGCAATCGAGGGAGAAGGGCCTTGGTCAGGGAGGTGACCAAGAACCGGATGGTCACTCTGACAGAGCTCTAGAGTTCCTCTGTAGAGATGGGAGAACTTTCTCCTCAGTAAAAGGCACATGACAGCCCACTTGGAGTTTGCCAAAAGGCACCTAAAACAAGATTCTCTGGTCTGATGATACCAAGATTGAACTCTGGCCTGAATGCCATGCGTCACGTCTGGAGGAAACCTGGCACCATCCCTACGGTGAAGCATGGTAGTGGCAACATCATGCTGTGGGGATGTTTTTCAGCGGCAGGGACTGGGAGACTAGTCAGGATCAAGGGAAAGATGAACAGAGCAAAGTACAGAGAGATCCTTGATGAAAACCTGCTCCAGAGCGCTCAGGACCTCAGACTGGGGTGAATGTTCACCTTCCAACAGGACAATGACCCTAAGCACACAGCCAAGACAACGCAGGAGTGGCTTTGGACAAGTCTCTGAATGTTCTTGAGTGGCCCAGCCAGAGCCCGGACTTGAACCCGATCGAACATCTCTGGAGAGACCTGAAAATAGCTGTGCAGCGACGCTCCCCATCCAACCTGACAGAGCTTGAGAGGATCTGCAGAGAAGAATGGGAGAAACTCCCCAAATACAAGTGTGCGAAGCTTGTAGCGTCATACCAAGAAGATGCGAGGCTGTAATCGTTGCCAAAGGTGCTTCAACAAAGTACTGAGTAAAGGGTCTGAATACTTATGTAAATGTGATATTTCCTTTTTTATATATATATATATATTTGCAAAAATGTCTAGAAACCTGTTTTCGCTTTGTCATTATGGGGTATTGTGTGTAGATTGATGAGGGGAATAAAATAATTTAATACATTTTAGAATAAGGCTGTAACATAATAAAATGTGGAAAAAAGTCAAGGGGTCTGAATACTTCGGTTTCCATGGTTTCCATGTGTTTGATGCCATTCCATTTACTCCGTTCCAGACATTATTATGAGCCGTCCTCCCCTCAGCAGCCTCAGATTGGGGTTCAACACCTGAGGAAGTGGAAACTCCAAACACGTGAAGTAGATCGTCAACTCTAAATATAATACCCACTGCTAGTAGCCATGTATTCACAGTAAATGTAATGTAGCCTACTACCTATCAGACCTATTAGACCTATGGCCGGTGTGTTTTATTCAGCTGAATAGTGAAAGTTCAGAAATACAAATCCTCTCTTCAACAGGGACAAGGGGCCAAGCTTCCAAAGCTGTGTTTTTTCCTGCAATTGCATTTTGAAATTATATATACGATCAGGACGCTACTTTTCTCTCGAGCTCATGGGGGGAGAGGAGAGTGGCTCGCTCATCACAGCAGCAGGCCCCAGTCGAGGGCACAGGCACAGGGGCCGGGTAGACACTTTCATTACAAGGATCCTGAGGATAATGCACTTTACGGTTTGGCCAAATCATGGTTTTAGCCGCCCAGAAAATAGAACGTTTTGATTGAGGCGACAATGTAGAACGTTGCTTTTTCTACATTTATAGGCCCCCTTTCTGTTCTTTACGATCCATGATCTTGGCTGTGTAACTGATGACTGAGTCAGAGCAGGTGTCTTTGCTGATCCCGCGTATCACTTTGAATGTGACCTCAGCTCAGCCTATCAGGTAATTTCCGATTGAGCTGACATATGCCGCGTTTACTGTGAATGCAGTCTCCATTAAAGCGGGAAAGCTGCCTTTAAATTTCAATCACGCTGTAAAGCTGAACTTCCACGATGCGGATTGAATAGAGCCCTTCATTCCCTCATAATTCCACCACCTTTACGCGCGATGAAACCACAAATAAGGTTGAGCAAAACTGGCGGTTCCAAGTGGAAAAAGCATCCAACACACACAAAATATACTGATCCATGTCAGAGCTGCAGGACAACAGAACTATCAGCCTTAACCAACACAACAAGGCCAAGGCCAACGTTTTTTAAGGATGAATCAAGAGTTAATAAGGTTGAATCTGTTTCTCAGCATACTCCTCCAAAAACATGCAACGTAAGTAATACGATTACCTGTCTATTTCTTCAACGTGTTGCCTCTATAGCCTATCATAACAGTCACCAAGATGGCTGTCTATTTCTTCAACGTGTTGCCTCTATAGCCTATCATAACAGTCACCAAGATGGCTGTCTATTTCTTCAACGTGTTGCCTCTATAGCCTATCATAACAGTCACCAAGATGGCTGTCTATTTCTTCAACGTGTTGCCTCTATAGCCTATCATAACAGTCACCAAGATGGCTGTCTATTTCTTCAACGTGTTGCCTCTATAGCCTATCATAACAGTCACCAAGATGGCTGTCTATTTCTTCAACGTGTTGCCTCTATAGCCTATCATAACAGTCACCAAGATGGCTGTCTATTTCTTCAACGTGTTGCCTCTATAGCCTATCATAACAGTCACCAAGATGGCTGTCTATTTCTTCAACGTGTTGCCTCTATAGCCTATCATAACAGTCACCAAGATGGCTGTCTATTTCTTCAACGTGTTGCCTCTATAGCCTACAATAACAGTCACCAAGATGGCTGTCTATTTCTTCAACGTGTTGCCTCTATAGCCTACAATAACAGTCAACAAGATGGCTGTCTATTTCTTCAACGTGTTGCCTCTATAGCCTATCATAACAGTCACCAAGATGGCTGTCTATTTCTTCAACGTGTTGCCTCTATAGCCTATCATAACAGTCACCAAGATGGCTGTCTATTTCTTCAACGTGTTGCCTCTATAGCCTATCATAACAGTCACCAAGATGGCTGTCTATTTCTTCAACGTGTTGCCTCTATAACCTACAATAACAGTCACCAAGATGGCTGTCTATTTCTTCAACGTGTTGCCTCTATAGCCTACAATAACAGTCAACAAGATGGCTGTCTATTTCTTCAACGTGTTGCCTCTATAGCCTACAATAACAGTCAACAAGATGGCTGTCTTTCATTGATCCCTATATTCTGAACCCATTCTCTCTATGTATTCTAGTGAGTCTGTCAACTAAATTCTAATGAAAGGTGCACTGTATTTAAAGGGATGACTTTAGATAAATGTACTGAAAACCCTATTGAATGCAAACTCCATGAGAAGATCTGTTGGCCAGCAAGTGGGAAGGTTTTCAGTGGTTGATTAAAATGTATTCAGCACACACAGGGGAACTACGCCTGCAAAGCCCGTTAAGCACCTGCATAAGGTAAGTTTGAATACCAACTACTGAGAAGTGCGTAGGAAAGGTGTGCATTTCCTACAGTAAGTCTGAATCGGACCCTAACGGGGCGGCAGGTAGCTTAGTGGTTAAGAGCGTAGTGCCAGTAACCGAAAGGTCGCTGGTTCTAATCCCTGAGCCGACTAGGTGAAAAATCTGTCGATGTGCCCTTGTGCACTTAACCCTAATTGCTCCTGTAAATCGCTCTGGATAAGAGCGTCTGCTAAATGACAAAAATGTAATGCGTAACGGCCCTCTACAGCTGTGTCTAACTAGCGCGCATGACTCATGTTGATATGATTTTCAGTTTGCTTCCATATGACTGGTTTAACATTGGTCTCCATGGATCATAAGGAAAGCTCCCGTTTAAATCGCATGAGAGCCAGTGAGGGATATGGCAAAAACAGAGTTTTCATACAATTGTTTTTGTTCAATAGCTAAATCATTTAACAGTGCACCAGGAGTACTTGCTACTGTGATTCCTGCAATGCATAGCCTGTTGATGGAGTATTTTTCAAATCCTAAATTATACTTTTGTTACATTGTTTGCTAGCTCAGCTGGGTAGCTAGCTCTTTCTCATTGACCACCAAATGTTGCTAACGCTAGCTAGCTAGCCACTTCTCAAAAATGTATTTTAGCTAGCTTAAGTTACCAATGTTATGAATACAACTCCCATCTGCTGTCGACATCAGGATACAATTTGAGAGCGCTAGTTAGCTCCAAAAGTGGTTATAGCTTTGACTGCATGCTGACAGTGAATTCAGAGCCATTCAGTGGCTAGCCAGACCACAAACATCATTTGACCAGGTTCCCGTGAAGCAATTGTAATGACAGTCCACCACAACATACCCAATAGTTTCCTGATTAGCAAGGAGTAGTCTGTGTTTAATTTCATTGTGTAGTAAAAACACAGTTTGAGATTATTGTGAGGGGATTTCGCCAGTGGTTGAATGGGGATTTGGGCTTCCTGGGAAAATGTTGCAACAGTAACCAAGGGGGGCGGGGCTTGGGGAAGGGTGAATTGCTATGTGTATTTACAATCCCCTCCTCCAAACGGATAACTAATTTACCTAGCTCTTATCAATAGCTCTTATTAATTGATCAATTACAGTGCACGGATAATGCAGTTATTTCTATCGGAAAAAAATTAAGTAGATGCTTTTTCCCCCACTTTGAACCGGCAGGTTCGACCAGTGGCGGCTGGTGAGGGGAGGACGGCTCATAATAATGGAACGGAGCAAATGGAAACCATGTGTTTGGTGTATCTGAAACCGTTCCACACGTTCTGCTCCAGACGTTACCACCAGCCCGTCCTCCCCAATTAAGGTGCCACCAACCTCCAGTGCCCCACCTTATTGGTGCTCAATGGTTTAAACGATGAACATAGCCTTAAGATGCTTTTAGGAAACCGGGCCCTGGACAGTATCGGCCCCAGGTATTTATTCATAGTAAGATCAACCTGTCACTACAGAAAGGTCTCTCTCTCTCTCTCTCTCTCTCTCTCTCTCTCTCTCTCTCTCTCTCTCTCTCTCTCTCTCTCTCTCTCTCTCTCTCTCTCTAGCCACACTTATACCTGGTTGTAACATGCATCCTTTGTCCTGATCTTGTCCACATTCTGATTGTGATTAGATCTTATAAGTGTAAACGGACAACCCAGCTCGCACATTTGGTTCCTTGGAAGTTGTGGGAATGTACGTTTTTTGGTTCTGAGAACGAATCCATAAGTTTCCTGACCCGTAAAACTGAACGTTTTTGTTCTGAGAACGGAAGTGAACATTTCTCCCGGTTCTGGGAACGTACATTTTTAGGTTTCAGGGAGGTAATGAGAACGTTCTACTATGGTTCCCTGAAAGTTTTCCTGGGAGGTTTTATTAACGTTCTGAGAACGGAAATTGTAGGTTATTTTAAGGTAATTAAATAATGTTCTGATAACGTTTCAATAAGACTTTTAATAACACTGCTCGCCAATTTTAGGGTTAACTGTTTTGAATTCCAAGCACATGTATTGTGGCACAGCGTCAGTGAGATTCAAACGGCCAACACACATGAACACACTTAACAAGATAGAAGATAGAGAGAGTTTTGTTGATGCTGAGAACGGTTTGTAAATGTTTTTAAATAACATTCTTAGAATGTTCTCTGACTGTTACCTACGTTTTCTTGTGGTTTTTATGGAAAGTTTTCTTAACGTTCTCGAAACAATAGAGAACATGACTTTAAATAGAACCATGGAAACGTTATGCTAAAGTATTGAAATTCCCACAGAAGAACGTTGTTCCTAAATATTCTCTGAACTGTTTGAGAACATTCCCAATGTGAAATTAAATGTAACCATGTTTGAACTTTTAGGAAATGTTCTGTTAAAGTAATGAAATTCTAAGAAAATTATGTTTTTTTAAATATTTTTTATATTCC
Source organism: Coregonus clupeaformis (assembly GCF_020615455.1). Classification (NCBI taxonomy): domain Eukaryota; kingdom Metazoa; phylum Chordata; class Actinopteri; order Salmoniformes; family Salmonidae; genus Coregonus; species Coregonus clupeaformis. The sequence goes on along the minus strand of NC_059223.1, from coordinate 1,062,117 downwards.
TTAAATGTGCTGAGGATGTTCTAAAGCCAAGCAACTATCCTACACCATTCCCAGAACGTTGTGGGAAGGTTGTTTGCAAAATAACTATAGGACGACCACACTCTCACCAAGCTCTAAGATACATCCGGTTCTCAAAACGTTATGTGCTAGTTGCAAAGATGTGGTCAAGATCAGGAGGAAGGAGGCATGTTAGGGGCAGGTATAAACGAGGTATAAAAATAGTCTGCTGGGCCTTCACTAGTCCTGTATTAGCGGACTGATATAGCAGTAGCCATCTCTCTATCCCTCTCTCTCTTTATCTCTCTCCCCCCACCTCCCCCCTCTCTCTCTCTCTTTATATATCTCTCTCTCCCCCCCACCTCCCCCTCTCTCTCTCTCTTTATATATCTCTCTCTCCCCCCACCTCCCCCTCTCTCTCTTTATCTCTCTCCCCCCCACCTCCCCCTCTCTCTTTATCTCTCTCTCCCCCACCTCCCCCCCTCTCTCTTTATCTCTCTCCCCCACCTCCCCTCTCTCTCTCTCTCTCTCCCCCCACCTCCCCCTCTCTCTCTTTATATCTCTCTCTCCCCCACCTCCCCTCTCTCTCTCTTTATATCTCTCTCTCCCCCCCACCTCCCCCCTCTCTCTCTCTTTTATATCTCTCTCCCCCCACCTCCCCCTCTCTCTCTTTATCTCTCTCCCCCACCTCCTCTCTCTCTATTCTCTCTCTCTCTCCCCCACCTCCCCCTCTCTCTCTCTTATATCTCTCTCTCCCCCCACCTCCCCCTCTCTCTCTCTCTTTATATCTCTCTCTCCCCCACCTCCCCCTCTCTCTCTCTTTATATCTCTCTCTCCCCCACCTCCCCCCTCTCTCTCTTTATATCTCTCTCTCCCCCCCCACCTCCCTCTCTCTCTCTCTCCCACTCCTCTCTCTCTCCCTCCCACCTCCCCCTCTCTCTCTCTTATCTCTCTCTCCCCACCTCCCCCTCTCTCTCTTTATCTCTCTCTCCCCCCCACCTCCCCTCTCTCTCTCTTTATATCTCTCTCTCCCCCCCACCTCCCCCTCTCTCTCTCTTTATATCTCTCTCTCCCCCCACCTCCCCCTCTCTCTCTTTATATCTCTCTCCCCCCACCTCCCCTCTCTCTCTCTATCTCTCTCCCCCCACCTCCCCCTCTCTCTCTCTTATATCTCTCTCCCCCCACCTCCCCTCTCTCTCTCTTTATCTCTCTCCCCCCACCTCCCCCTCTCTCTCTTTATATCTCTCTCCCCCACCTCCCCCTCTCTCTCTCTTTATATCTCTCTCTCCCCCCACCTCCCCCTCTCTCTCTTTATATCTCTCTCCCCCCACCTCCCCCTCTCTCTCTTTATATCTCTCTCCCCCACCTCCCCCTCTCTCTCTCTTTATCTCTCTCCCCCCCTCTCTCTCTCTTTATATCTCTCTCCCCCACCTCCCCCCTCTCTCTCTCTTATCTATCTCTCTCCCCCCACCTCCCCTCTCTCTCTCTTTATCTCTCTCTCTCCCCCCCACTCTCTCTCTCTCTCTCTCTTTATATCTCTATCTCCCCCACCTCCCTCTCTCTCTCTCTCTTTATCTCTCTCTCCCCCCCCTCCCCCTCTCTCTCTCTATCTCTCTCCCCACCTCCCCCTCTCTCTCTCTTTATTCTCTCTCTCCCCCCACCTCCCCCTCTCTCTCTCTTTATATCTCTCTCCCCCCACCTCCCTCTCTCTCTCTTTATATCTCTCTCTCCCCCCCACCTCCCCCTCTCTCTCTCTTTATATCTCTCTCTCCCCCCACCTCCCCCTCTCTCTCTCTTTATATCTCTCTCCCCCCACCTCCCCTATCTCTCTCTCTCCCCCACCTCCCCCTCTCTCTCTATATCTCTCTCTCCCCCCACCTCCCCTCTCTCTCTTTATATCTCTCCCCCCCACCTCCCCCTCTCTCTCTCTTTATATCTCTCTCTCCCCCCACCTCCCCTCTCTCTCTCTTTATATCTCTCTCTCCCCCCACCTCCCCCTCTCTCTCTCTCTTATATCTCTCTCCCCCCACCTCCCCTCTCTCTCTCTTTATCTCTCTCTCCCCCACCTCCCCTCTCTCTCTCTTTATCTCTCTCTCCCCCCACCTCCCCTCCTCTCTCTCTCTTTATATCTCTCTCCCCCCACCTCCCCTCTCTCTCTTTATATCTCTCTCTCCCCCCACCTCCCCCTCTCTCTCTCTCTTTATATCTCTCTCCCCCCCACCTCCTCTCTCTCTTATATCTCTCTCTCCCCCACCTCCCTCTCTCTCTCTTTCTATCTCTCTCTCCCCCACCTCCCCCCTCTCTCTCTCTTTATATCTCTCTCTCCCCCCACCTCCCCTCTCTCTCTTTATATCTCTCTCCCCCACCTCCCCCCCTCTCTCTCTTTATATCTCTCTCTCCCCCCCACCTCCCCTCCTCTCTCTCTCTTTATATCTCTCTCTCCCCCACCTCCCCTCTCTCTCTTTATATCTCTCTCTCCCCCCACCTCCCCTCTCTCTCTCTTTATATCTCTCTCCCCCACCTCCCCCTCTCTCTCTTTATATCTCTCTCCCCCCACCTCCCTCTCTCTCTCTTTATATCTCTCTCCCCCCCACCTCCCCTCTCTCTCTTTATATCTCTCTCTCCCCCACCTCCCCCCTCTCTCTCTTTATATCTCTCTCCCCCCACCTCCCCCCTCTCTCTCTTTATATCTCTCTCTCCCCCACCTCCCCCTCTCTCTCTTATATCTCTCTCTCCCCCACCTCCCCCTCTCTCTCTTTATATCTCTCTCCCCCCACCTCCCTCTCTCTCTCTTTATCTCTCTCTCCCCCACCTCCCCTCTCTCTCCTTATATCTCTCTCCCCCCCACCTCCCCTCTCTCTCTCTTTTATCTCTCTCTCCCCCACCTCCCCCTCTCTCTCTCTTATATCTCTCTCTCCCCCCACCTCCCCCTCTCTCTCTCTTTATATCTCTCTCTCCCCCCACCTCCCCCTCTCTCTCTTTATATCTCTCTCTCCCCCCACCTCCCCTCTCTCTCTCTTTATATCTCTCTCTCTCCCCCCACCTCCCCCTCTCTCTCTCTTTATATCTCTCTCTCCCCCCACCTCCCCCTCTCTCTCTCTATATCTCTCTCTCCCCCTACCTCCCCCTCTCTCTCTTTATATCTCTCTCTCCCCACCTCCCCCTCTCTCTCTCTTTATATCTCTCTCTCCCCCCACCTCCCCCTCTCTCTCTCTTTATATCTCTCTCTCCCCCCACCTCCCCTCTCTCTCTTTATATCTCTCTCCCCCCACCTCCTCTCTCTCTTTATCTCTCTCCCCCCACCTCCCCTCTCTCTCTCTTTATATCTCTCTCTCCCCACCTCCCTCCCCTCTCTCTCTCTCTTTATATCTCTCTCTCCCCCACCTCCCCCTCTCTCTCTTTATATCTCTCTCCCCCCACCTCCCCTCTCTCTCTCTCTCTATATCTCTCTCTCTCC
>NC_059223.1:1043663-1053663 GCF_020615455.1 Coregonus clupeaformis | reverse complement strand
GGAACGCTGACATACTCACCAGGCGTAGCACATGACGAGCACCCAGCGTTTTAACTTAACAGAAGGAATGCGTCCCGGCCAGATTGTTGCGCTTATCGATGCGCCGCCGGGCCTGGCGTTTTTTTTTCTATTTGCTGTTGCTGGTTTCCTTAGAAACATCATTTGTCTTTCTTTCTCAGTAGTACTGGGCTGGTCAGTAGAGGCCTACCAGTCGTTTGTTGCAGTCGTCACGGTAACGGCGTGGCGCACAACACAAGACTGGAATATATACAGTAAAGCTGATGTTTCTGATGACATTTACTGACCTTCTCCTCTGGACCCCTCCTTCCTCTTCCCCTCCATCCCCGCTCTTCCCCTCCATTCATCCCTCCCTCCTCCCCCCCCCCGCGAAGCAAAAACAGTGAAGACCCAGCCTCTGAGAGATCATCATGTGATGGTTAAGTAATTGCTTGTTCCGCTGTTCAGCCTTGTCTAGCCTTGCCCCTTAGGCCCTAGTCAGGGAATTGTGCGCCGCCCATGGGTCTCCCGGTCGCGGCCGGCTGCGACAGAGCCTGGACTCGAACCAGGATCTCTAGTGGCACAGCTAGCACTGCGATGCAGCGCCTTAGACCACTGCGCCACTCTGGAGTAGTAGTAGTAGTAGTAGTGGGGTGGTTGTCCATATGTGTATATATTCTTAAATTCCATTCCTTACTAGTTTTGTGTGTATTGGGTACATGTTGTGAAATTGTTCGATATTACTTGTTAGATATTACTGCACTGTCGGAGCTAGAAGCACAAGCATTTCGCTACACCCGCTATAACATCTGCTAAACACGTGTATGTGACAAATAAAATGTGATTTGATTTGATGGTTGTAATAGTCCAGACAGTTGTAGTAGTAGTAGTAGTAGTAGTAGTAGTAGTAGTAGTAGTAGTAGTAGTAGTAGTAGTAGTAGTAGTAGTAGTAGTGGTAGTAGTAGCAGTAGTAGTAGTAGTAGCAGTAGTAGTAGTAGTAGAGCAGCGGTAGTAGTAGTAGCGGTGGTAGTAGTAGTAGTAGTAGTGGTAGTAGCAGTGGTAGTGGCAGTGGTAGTAGCGTGGTAGTGGTGGTAGTAGTAGTAGTGGTAGCAGTGGTGGTGGTAGTGGTAGTGGTGGCAGCGGCAGTGGCAGTAGTGGTGGTGGTAGTGGTGGTGGTGGCAGTAGCAGTGAGTAGTAGCAGTAGTGGTAGCAGTGGTGGTAGTGTAGCGGGTAGTAGTAGTAGTAGTAGTAGTAGTAGTAGTAGTAGTAGTAGTAGTAGTATCGTTGACCATGTGATGGTTTAGTATTAGTATTCCCCAGTGTCCAGCCAGTCCCCATAGGCCAGCCAGTCCCCATAGGCCAGCCAGTCCCCAGTGTCCAGCCAGTCCCCATAGGCCAGCCAGTCCCCAGTGTCCAGCCAGTCCCCATAGGCCAGCCAGTCCCCAGTGTCCAGCCAGTCCCCATAGGCCAGCCAGTCCCCAGTGTCCAGCCAGTCCCCATAGGCCAGCCAGTCCCCAGTGTCCAGCCAGTCCCCAGTGTCCAGCCAGTCCCCAGTGTCCAGCCAGTCCCCATAGGCCAGCCAGTCCCCAGTGTCCAGCCAGTCCCCAGTGTCCAGCCAGTCCCCATAGGCCAGCCAGTCCCCATAGGCCAGCCAGTCCCCAGTGTCCAGCCAGTCCCCAGTGTCCAGCCAGTCCCCATAGGCCAGCCAGTCCCCAGTGTCCAGCCAGTCCCCATGGCCCCTGTGGCTGTAGTTGGCCAGCAGCAGTAGTAATTCGAGGGGTGCTTTAGAGGTTATGATCTCTGCTGCTCGGCTCCAGAGCTTTAGTTCATCACAGAGGTGTGGAGGTTGGACATCTGTTTCCTCTTCTTCCTCTTCCTGCTTTCCTCTCATCTCTCCATCGCGGGGCCAGAATGAGCTGAAAATGAGCCATGATGAGTGTCCCTCAACAGACCGAGGGGAACTTCAAAAAGAGGAGAGGAAGCAGGGAAGAACTGAGTGCAGGTCTTCACGTTGTAACAAACTGAGTGCAGGTCTTCAGTTTGTAACAAACTGAGTGCAGGTCTTCAGTTTGTAATGTGAATAGCAGGACAGACTGCCCATTAAAGCAGCTCACTGCATCGCCACAAACACACAGGGGCTATCATGAGAAATGAACCGAGCAGGGACTTTTCAGAACATAGACCGGGCCAATGATGTGACCTGCTCTGCTGCTAAGTAGCTAAGGGTTCAACTTGTATTTGAAATCATTTCAAATACTTTATCTGTGCTTGGTTCAGCTTGCCTGGCTTAATGGACCAGTAGAATTGTCCCAAAACAGTAAACCCTGCCGATGTTGCAGGCTGGAGCAAGCACTCATAGTGTGTGAAAGATTTCCAATAGTACTTGAACCCAGGTCTGCTATGCAGCTCTCCATGGGTTCAGGTTCAGGTCTTTAGTCTCTCTATACTGGTCTACACTAGGGCTGGACTCTACTGAACAGGTTCAGGTCTTTAGTCTCTATACTGGTCTACACTAGGGCTGGACTCTACTGAACAGGTTCAGGTCTTTAGTCTCTCTATACTGGTCTACACTAGGGCTGGACTCTACTGAACAGGTAACTTCAGTCAACTTCGTACACAACTTAAGATGCAAAATGTGGTCCTCTGTAGCTCGTAACGCCAGGGTAGTGGGTTCGATCCCCGGGACCACCCCATACGTAAAAAAAATTATGCACGCATGACTGTAAGTCGCTTTGGATAAAAGCGTCTAAAAGCTAAATGGCATATTATTATTATTATTATTATTATTATTTATATTATAAAATGCTACAAAAGCAATATGACTCACAATAAATTTAAGGTAGAAGGTTAATCACCCAAGTCAGCGTGATTACATAAATTATAAATGAAACAGATGTTCAATGAGCAATGATGAATCAGCCATATATCTTATTACACGTGTATGGACAAAACTACTACATCAAACTATATGATGAATCAGCCATATATCTTATTACACGTGTATGGACAAAACTACTACATCAAACTATATGATGAATCAGCCATATATCTTATTACACGTGTACGGACAAGACTAATACATCAAACTATATGATGAATCAGCCATATATCTTATTACACGTAAGAAGCGGACAAGACTACTACATCAAACTATGATGAATCAGCCATATATCTTATTACACCCGCGTGTACGGACAAGACTACTACATCAAACTATATGATGAATCAGCCATATATCTTATTACACGTGTACGGACAAGACTACTACATCAAACTATATGATGAATCAGCCATATATCTTATTACACGTGTACGGACAAAACTACTACATCAAACTATATGATGAATCAGCCATATATCTTATTACACGTGTACGGACAAGACTACTACATCAAACTATATGATGAATCAGCCATATATCTTATTACACGTGTACGGACAAGACTACTACATCAAACTATATGATGAATCAGCCATATATCTTATTACACGTGTACGGACAAGACTACTACATCAAACTATATGATGAATCAGCCATATATCTTATTACACGTGTACTGGACAAGACTACTACATCAAACTATATGATGAATCAGCCATATATCTTATTACACGTGTACGGACAAGACTACTACATCAAACTATATGATGAATCAGCCATATATCTTATTACACGTGTACGGACAAAGACTACTACATCAAACTATATGATGAATCAGCCATATATCTTATTACACGTGTACGGACAAAACTACTACATCAAACTATATGATGAATCAGCCATATATCTTATTACACGTGTACGGACAAAACTACTACATCAAACTATATGATGAATCAGCCATATATCTTATTACACGTGTACGGACAAAACTACTACATCAAACTATATGATGAATCAGCCATATATCTTATTACACGTGTACGGACAAAACTACTACATCAAACTATATGATGAATCAGCCATATATCTTATTACACGTGTACGGACAAAACTACTACATCAAACTATATGATGAATCAGCCATATATCTTATTACACGTGGTACGGACAAAACTACTACATCAAACTATATGATGAATCAGCCATATATCTTATTACACGTGTACGGACAAAACTACTACATCAAACTATATGATGAATCAGCCATATATCTTATTACACGTGTACGGACAAGACTACTACATCAAACTATATGATGAATCAGCCATATATCTTATTACACGTGTATGGACAAAACTACTACATCAAACTATATGATGAATCAGCCATATATCTTATTACACGTGTATGGACAAAACTACTACATCAAACTATATGATGAATCAGCCACTATATCTTATTACACGTGTAACGGACAAAACTACTACATCAAACTATATGATGAATCAGCCATATATCTTATTACACGTGTACGGACAAAACTACTACATCAAACTATATGAGGAATCAGCCATATATCTTATTACACGTGTACGGACAAAACTACTACATCAAACTATATGATGAATCAGCCATATATCTTATTACACGTGTACGGACAAAACTACTACATCAAACTATATGATGAATCAGCCATATATCTTATTACACGTGTACGGACAAAACTACTACATCAAACTATATGATGAATCAGCCATATATCTTATTACACGTGTATGGACAAAACTACTACATCAAACTATATGATGAATCAGCCATATATCTTATTACACGTGTATGGACAAAACTACTACATCAAACTATATGATGAATCAGCCATATATCTTATTACACGTGTATGGACAAAACTACTACATCAAACTATATGATGAATCAGCCATATATCTTATTACACGTGTACGGACAAGACTACTACATCAAACTATATGATGAATCAGCCATATATCTTATTACACGTGTACGGACAAGACTAATACATCAAACTATATGATGAATCAGCCATATATCTTATTACACGTGTACGGACAAGACTACTACATCAAACTATATGATGAATCAGCCATATATCTTATTACACGTGTACGGACAAGACTACTACATCAAACTATATGATGAATCAGCCATATATCTTATTACACGTGTATGGACAAAACTACTACATCAAACTATATGTACATGTACTGTATGTCTCATACATATTTTTAACATTAAAGAGCTGCTCCAAATACCATTTATTTTTCCCTTCACAGACAACGAGTAAAACAGAGCTAATGATCTTTTACTCTTCTCTAATTATCTAAGCTTTATACGGCTGCTTCTCTAATGCTCTAAGCTTTATACGGCTGCTTCTCTAATGCTCTAAGCTTTATACGGCTGCTTCTCTAATGCTCTAAGCTTTATACGGCTGCTTCTCTAATGCTCTAAGCTTTATACGGCTTCTGTCTCTAATGCTCTAAGCTTTATACGGCTGCTTCTCTAATGCTCTAAGCTTTATACGGCTGCTTCTCTAATGCTCTAAGCTTTATACGGCTGCTTCTCTAATGCTCTAAGCTTTATACGGCTGCTTCTCTGATGCTCTAAGCTTTATACGGCTGCTTCTCTAATGCTCTAAGCTTTATACATTTGCTTCTCTAATGCTCTAAGCTTTATACGTGCTGCTTCTCTAATGCTCTAAGCTTTATACGGCTGCTTCTCTAATGCTCTAAGCTTTATACGGCTGCTTCTCTAATGCTCTAAGCTTTATCACGGCTGCTTCTCTAATGCTCTAAGCTTTATACGGCTGCTTCTCTAATGCTCTAAGCTTTATACGGCTGCTTCTCTAATGCTCTAAGCTTTATACGGCTGCTTCTCTAATGCTCTAAGCTTTATACGGCTGCTTCTCTAATGCTCTAAGCTTTATACGGCTGCTTCTCTAATGCTCTAAGCTTTATACGGCTGCTTCTCTAATGCTCTAAGCTTTATACGGCTGCTTCTCTAATGCTCTAAGCTTTATACGGCTGCTTCTCTAATGCTCTAAGCTTTATACGGCTGCTTCTCTAATGCTCTAAGCTTTATACGGCTGCTTCTCTAATGCTCTAAGCTTTATACGGCTGCTTCTCTAATTATCTAAGCTTTATACGGCTGCTTCTCTAATGCTCTAAGCTTTATACGGCTGCTTCTCTAATGCTCTAAGCTTTATACGGCTGCTTCTCTGATGCTCTAAGCTTTATACGGCTGCTTCTCTAATGCTCTAAGCTTTATACGGCTGCTTCTCTAATGCTCTAAGCTTTATACGGCTGCTTCTCTAATGCTCTAAGCTTTATACGGCTGCTTCTCTAATGCTCTAAGCTTTATATGGCTGCTTCTCTAATGCTCTAAGCTTTATACGGCTGCGTCTCTAATGCTCTAAGCTTTATACGGCTGCTTCTCTAATGCTCTAAGCTTTATACGGCTGCTTCTCTAATGCTCTAAGCTTTATACGGCTGCTTCTCTAATGCTCTAAGCTTTATACGGCTGCTTCTCTAATGCTCTAAGCTTTATACGGCTGCTTCTCTAATGCTCTAAGCTTTATACGGCTGCTTCTCTAATGCTCTAAGCTTTATACGGCTGCGTCTCTAATGCTCTAAGCCAGGGGTGTCAAACTCATTTTAGCTCAGGGGCCACATGGAGGAAAATCTATTCCCAAGTGGGCCGGACCGGAAAAATCATGGTATATATAACTTAAAAACAACAACTTCAGATTGTTTTCTTTGTTTTAATACGATCAACATACAACATAAAGCTGGAGCCTGAGGACAGTGTGTCCAAAATAGTACAAGCACAACATCACTATTAATCATAAAACACGTCAAGTTTGTTTGAAAATTCTAAAGAAAAAGAACACACAAACACACAATGCCTCAGTGATTAACAGAACTGTTTCACAGATCACAGAACTATATCAGGGGGTCATTTCTCAGGCAGAAATATATATAAAAATAATGAAATCCTGTTCCCCAAACAAGTGCAAGAACCACAGAGTCAAGAATAGGTTAAATATACAAATAAAATAAAATCAATTAAAAACAATAGCACATCAACATAAAAACATATAAACATAAAGCTGGAGCCTGAGGACAGTGTCCAAAAGCACAACATCACTATTAATCATAAAACACCTCAAGTTATTTGAAAGTTCTGAGGACAAAGAACACAAACACACAATGCCTCAGTGATTAACAGAACTGTTTCACAGATCACAGAACTATATCAGGGTGTCATTTCTCAGGCAGAAATGTAGATAAAAATAATGAAATCCTGTTCCCCAAACAAGTGCAAGAACCACAGAGTCAAGAGTAGGTTAAATATACAAATAAAATCAATTAAAAACAATAGCACATCAACATAAAAACATCAACATAAATCTGAAAGCGTTGCTCAAACTCCCGTAACAGTCCCGTTATTTTATCTTTGAACCGCTTCATGTCTGCCACATGTTGGGTCGCGCACACATTTTTCAGACAGGGGAAGTGAGCTGCATCACCACCGGCAAGTTGCGTCTCCCACAATGACAGCTTCAACTTGAAAGAACGTATGCTGTCATAATACTGCGTGACAACTTTGTTGCGCCCTTGCAGCTGTTTGTTCAAGTTATTCAGGTGCTCTGTAACATCCACCATAAATGCAAGGTCCTGCATCCATTCTGCGGAATGAAATTCTAACACTGGTTTGCCCTTTTTCTTCCATGAACTGTTCAATTTCTTCTCGTAAATCAAAGAAACGCCTCAGCACAGCACCTCGGCTTAACCATCTTACCTCAGTGTGGTATGGCAGGCCATAGATGTGGTCTTTCTCTCTGAGAAGGCTGTCAAACTGACGGTGATTCAGGCTTCTGGATCGGATGAAATTAACAGTTTGGATGACCACCTTCATGACGTTATCCATCTTTAATGACTTGCAACACAAAGCCTCCTGGTGCAAAATACAGTGAAAAGTCCAAAAATCACGTCCTCCATTTGCAGATTGCACTTTCTCTCTGAACTTTGTCACAACGCCTGCTTTTTTCCCGATCATTGAGGGCGCACCATCTGTAGCCAGGCTGACAGCGCGGGACCAGTCCACTCCGACCCTGTCCAGCGCGCCCGACGAGTGCGGTAAAAATATCAGCTGCTGTCGTTGTATCTGTCATCGGCACCAACTCCACGAACTCCTCGGTGACGGTCAATGTGTCATCAACTCCGCGGATGAAAATGGCCAGTTGTGCAACATCTGTAATGTCCGTGCTTTCATCAATTGCAACCGAAAACGCAATAAATGACTTTACTTTTTGCTTCAACTGGCTGTCCAAATCCACTGAAAGATCGGAAATCCTGTCTGCAACTGTGTTTCTTGTCAGGCTGATATTTGCAAAAGCCTGCCGCTTTTCAGGGCACACAATCTCCGCTGCCTTCATCATGCATGTTTTTACAAATTCACCCTCACTAAGCCAGTTTTGAAGCCACTGCGATTTCATTAGCAATGAGGTAGCTAGCTTTCACTGCAGCGTCACTGATGTCTCGGCTGTGAGTAAACACAGACTGCTGTTTCTTCAGACCCGCCAACAGTTCATTTACCTTCTCTCATCTCCGCTGTCCTTGAAAGTTGTCATATTTGTCGGCATGAAGACTCACATAGTGGCGACGAAGGTTATATTCTTTCAGCACTGCAACATGCTCTGAACACGCCAAACATACAGCTTTCCCATTCAATTCCGTGAATAAATAGGATGACCATTTTTCTTGGAACACTCTGCACTCTGCGTCCACTTTTCTCTTTTTTGACAGAGACATATTGGGGCAATGAGGGTGCCAAAGCACATAATGTTTTTTTTTTTTTTTTTTTTATCATCTCGCGGGCCGGATTAAACCCGTTTGCGGGCCTGATCCGGCCCGCGGGCCGTACGTTTGACACCCCTGCTCTAAGCTTTATACGGCTGCTTCTCTAATGCTCTAAGCTTTATACGGCTGCTTCTCTAATGCTCTAAGCTTTATACGGCTGCTTCTCTAATGCTCTAAGCTTTATACGGCTGCTTCTCTAATGCTCTAAGCTTTATACGGCTGCTTCTCTAATGCTCTAAGCTTTATACGGCTGCTTCTCTAATGCTCTAAGCTTTATACTGCTGCTTCTCTAATGCTCTAAGCTTTATACGGCTGCTTCTCTAATGCTCTAAGCTTTATCATTGCTGCTTCTCTAATGCTCTAAGCTTTATACGGCTGCTTCTCTAATGCTCTAAGCTTTATACGGCTGCTTCTCTAATGCTCTAAGCTTTATACGGCTGCTTCTCTAATGCTCTAAGCTTTATACGGCTGCTTCAGGTCGGGAAAGTCCGGGTGCTCTAGAAAGAGGCTAAATATGTGTACGTGACCAATACAATTTGATTTGATTTGATTTTGCTGTCGTTTATTAATCTAAGTTACCCTGATGCAGTATTATCTCAGAGTTCTGTGCTCAGCTGTTTTGCCGCCAGTTTCTCACGGTGTATCATACAATGGATCCACATGGCAGAGGGAGATACATTCATAACTAGAGTGCAGAGGCCTGCCCGCCGTCCCGCCATAGATGGAGCAGAGGCCTGCCCGCCGTCCCGCCATAGATGGAGCAGAGGCCTGCTCGCCGTCCCGCCATAGATGGAGCAGAGGCCTGCCCGCCGTCCCGCCATAGATGGAGCAGAGGCCTGCCCGCCGTCCCGCCATAGATGGAGCAGAGGCCTGCCCGCCGTCCCGCCATAGATGGAGCAGAGGCCTGCCCGCCGTCCCGCCATAGATGGAGCAGAGGCCTGCCCGCCGTCCCGCCATAGATGGAGCAGAGGCCTGCCCGCCGTCCCACCATAGATGGAGCAGAGGCCTGCCCGCCGTCCCGCCATAGATGGAGCAGAGGCCTGCCCGCCGTCCCGCCATAGATGGAGCAGAGGCCTGCCCGCCGTCCCACCATAGATGGAGCAGAGGCCTGCCCGCCGTCCCGCCATAGATGGAGCCCCATCTGTGCAAAAGCCCACCATTCGATCACATGGAATCTGTTTTTCATCAATATAGCCACGCTCAGGAATCGTGAGACAGAACAATA
>NC_059223.1:1023663-1038663 GCF_020615455.1 Coregonus clupeaformis | reverse complement strand
TGTAGAGCATGAACCTGCAGGAGCGGGTCACCGCCTTGATGTTAGCGGAGAACGACAGGGTGTTGTCCAGGGTCACGCCAAGGCTCTTCGCACTCTGGGAGGAGGACACAACGGAGTTGTCAACCGTGATGGCGAGATCATGGAACGGGCAGTCCTTCCCCGGGAGGAAGAGCAGCTCCGTCTTGCCAGGGTTCAGCTTGAGGTGGTGATCCGTCATCCATACTGATATGTCTGCCAGACATGCAGAGATGCGATTCGCCACCTGGTTATCAGAAGGGGGAAAGGAGAAGATTAGTTGTGTATCGTCAGCGTAGCAATGATAGGAGAGGCCATGTGAGGATATGACAGAGCCAAGTGACTTGGTGTATAGGGAGAAAAGGAGAGGGCCTAGAACTGAGCCCTGGGGGACACCAGTGGTGAGAGCACGTGGTGCGGAGACAGCTTCTCGCCACGCCACTTGGTAGGAGCGACCGGTCAGGTAGGACGCAATCCAGGAGTGAGCCGCGCCGAGATGCCCAGCTCGGAGAGGGTGGAGAGGAGGATCTGATGGTTCACAGTATCAAAGGCAGCAGACAGGTCTAGAAGGACAAGAGCAGAGGAGAGAGAGTTAGCTTTAGCAGTGCGGAGAGCCTCCGTGACACAGAGAAGAGCAGTCTCAGTTGAATGACCAGTCCTGAAACCTGACTGGTTTGGATCAAGAAGGTCATTCTGAGAGAGATAGCAAGAGAGTTGGCTAAAGACGGCACGCTCAATAGTTTTGGAAAGAAAAGAAAGAAGGGATACTGGTCTGTAGTTGTTGACATCAGTGGGATCGAGTGTTGGTTTTTTGAGAAGGGGAGCAACTCTCGCTCTCTTGAAGACGGAAGGGACATGGCCAGCGGTCAAGGATGAGTTGATCAGCGAGGTGAGGTAGGGGAGAAGGTCACCGGAGATGGTCTGGAGAAGAGAGGAGGGGATGGGGTCAAGCGGGCAGGTTGTTGGGCGGCCTGCAGTCACAAGTCGCAGGATTTTATCTGGAGAGAGAGGGGAGAAAGAAGTCAAAGCATAGGGTAGGGCAGTGTGAGTAGGACCAGCAGTGTCATTAGACTTAACAAACGAGGATCGGATGTCGTCAACCTTCTTTTCAAAGTGGTTGACGAAGTCATCCACAGAGAGAGAGAGGGAGGGGGAGGGGGAGGATTCAGGAGGGAGGAAAATGTGGCAAAGAGCTTCCTAGGGTTAGAGGCAGATGCTTGGAATTTAGAGTGGTAGAAAGTGGCCTTAGCAGCAGAAACAGATGAAGAAAATGTAGAGAGGAGGGAGTGAAAAGATGCCAGGTCGGCAGGGAGTTTAGTTTTCTTCCATTTCCGCTCCGCTGCCCGGAGCTCTGTTCTGTGAGCTCGCAATGAGTCATCAAGCCACGGAGCTGGAGGGGAGGACCGAGCCGGCCGGGAGGATAGGGGACACAGGGAGTCAAAGGATGCAGAAAGGGAGGAGAGGAGGGTTGAGGAGGCAGAATCAGGAGATTGGAGGGAGAAGGATTGAGCAGAGGGAAGAGATGATAGGATGGAAGAGGAGAGAGTAGTGGGAGAGAGAGAGCGAAGGTTGCGGCGGCGCATTACCATCTGTGTAGGGGCAGAGTGAGTAGTGTTGGAGGAGAGCGAGAGAGAAAAGGAAACAAAGTAGTGGTCGGAGACATGGAGGGGAGTTGCAGTGAGATTAGTAGAAGAGCAGCATCTAGTAAAGATAAGGTCAAGCGTATTGCCTGCCTTGTGAGTAGGGGGGGACGGTGAGAGGGTGAGGTCAAAAGAGGAGAGGAGTGGAAAGAAGGAGGCAGAGAGAAATGAGTCAAATGTGGACATAGGGAGGTTGAAATCCCCCAAAACTGACCAAGGCCCATAGAGAGGAAATCTACAAGACATCATAAACCCCTAGGCTTTGTTTCTGACATGGCAGACCATTAACTGGTAGGTCAGACCCCAGAGCCTAATTAAAGCCAGAGATAATTACTAATATAATATCTGACTGGATGACATCACACTGCACTGCATCATCCCTGAACAACACATATGTCTGGTGCTAATGTGTTTAATCAGAGAGGGGGGAAGAGGGTGGGAGCGAGAGAGAGAGACGGGGAGAGAGAGAGAGAGAGAGAGGGAGAGAGAGGAGAGAGAGAGGGGGAGAGAGAAAGGGGGGAGCGAGAGAGAGAGAGGGGGAGAGAGAGAGAGGGGAGGAGCGAGAGAGGGGGAGGCGAGAGAGAAAGAGGGGGAGAGAGAGAGATACTCCTCTATAAAGAGAGAGAGAGAGAGAGGGGGGAGAGAGGGGAGAGGGAGAGCAAGAGAGGGGGGAGCGAGAGAGGGGAAGAGAGAGAGAGGGGGAGAGATACTCCTCTATAAAGAAAGAGAGAGAGAGAGGGGGGGGAGAGAGAGATACTCCTCTAGAGAGAGAGAGAGAGAGAGAGAGAGAGAGAAGCCCTTGAAGAAATAATGGCATAGTTTCAGGTTGGTGCCAATGAGGAGAGGAAAAGAGACGAGAGGAGTGTTTGGTTCTGACTAGACTGGAAGCACAGCACCCCCTGCTGCATTGGAGGACACAGCAAACTGGTAGTGACAATTATTGCAACAAATAATTACTGGACGTATCCAAGTATATTCATGAATCTGTTCTAGACTGAATGTAAAATAGTGCCCAAACTGACAACATTGCACAGCTCTGTTGAAAATAAAACATTACGTCATAAGTGCAAATGTGATGTTAAATAACTTTTTCTTTCAGATGAGCTTTGGCACTGAGCCAAACTAAGATATATCAATGCCTTTGATTAAATCAGGCATATCAAAACATCAGTCTTTAAATGTGTTCCAGAGCAATTTCTATCAATCATGATCTTTATCACCCCATTGCTTCTCTCTCCCTAATCTGGCAGTTCCAGTCAGTAGTGGTCAACACGTGTGTCAACTATTACACAGTGAGTGCAGGGAAACGTTGTGAGGAATAGGTGCAGCTGCTGCTAGTACTATGGCCTTCACTTGAAGTATCCAATTTCCTTAAATACCACACTCACAAAAACCCCTGTGCATTTACAGTATCAATGTAATCTACTCCAAATGGACTCATGGGTTTTCTACAGTGCCGGGACCTGATACACCTCACACAGAACCGTTCAGTCTGTTCAGTCCAAACCTCATCCACCTCACACAGAACCGTTCAGTCTGTTCACTCCAACCCTCATCCACCCCACGCAGAAATGTTTCAGGCCCCAGTCTCTCCTCAGCCTACCCCAGTCTCTCCTCAGCATACCCCAGTCTATCCTCAGCCTACCCCAGTCTCTCCTCAGCCTACCCCAGTCTCTCCTCAGCCTACCCCAGTCTCTCCTCAGCCTACCCCAGTCTCTCCTCAGCCTACCCCAGTCTCTCCTCAGCCTACCCCAGTCTCTCCTCAGCCTACCCCAGTCCCCCAGCCTACCCCAGTCTCCCCTCAGCCTACCCCAGTCTCTCCTCAGCCTACCCCAGTCTCTCCTCAGCCTACCCCAGTCTCTCCCCAGCCTACCCCAGTCTCTCCTCAGCCTACCCCAGTCTCTCCTCAGCCTACCCCAGTCTCTCCTCAGCCTACCCCAGTCTCTCCTCAGCCTACCCCAGTCTCTCCTCAGCCTACCCCAGTCCCCCCAGCCTACCCCAGTCTCTCCTCAGCCTACCCCAGTCTCTCCTCAGCCTACCCCAGTCTCTCCTCAGCCTACCCCAGTCTCTCCTCAGCCTACCCCAGTCTCTCCTCAGCCTACCCCAGTCTCTCCTCAGCCTACCCCAGTCTCTCCTCAGCCTACCCCAGTCTCTCCTCAGCCTACCCCAGTCTCCCCTCAGCCTACCCCAGTCTCTCCTCAGCCTACCCCAGTCTCTCCTCAGCCTACCCCAGTCTCTCCTCAGCCTACCCCTGCCCCTCTTATAAATGACCGTGGTCACTCCCTGTTTCTCTCTCTCTCTCTCTCTCGCTCTCTCTCTGTCTCTCTCTCTCTCGCTCTCGCTCTGTCTCTCTCTCTCTCTCTCTCTCTCTCTTTTATTGCCCTCCCTTGATGTTGAACAGGATGTCTCTATGGAGACGGATAAACAGATGATAACAAATTCTCAGCAACCTTTAAAGCTCATTTGAGTGTATGGGATGGAGGTGGGGCAAGGAGAGGCAGTGCAGAACAGAGAGAGAGACAGAGAGAGAGACAGAGAGAGAGAGAGAGAGAGACTTGACGTTAGCAAGAGGTAAGACCTGCTGCAGTTTTAGTGCTGCTTTCTAGCTCTTGGGGCTTTGCTGCTATTACTGCTACTACTGCTGCTGGGTGAGTGGGTTCCTGTACTGGAGGCTGTAGGGAACCTCTCCCTAAGGGTCAGTGTCTCTCTGTTACTGTTACAGTCCTTCTGCATGTAGAGAAGCTGCTTGTTGCGTTGCTATGATACTATTTGTGTGCCTTGGCATTGCTTTTGGTGTGACACATTTTAATATTGACATGCCGAATAGAGAAGCAATTGATATTATTCAAAATATCAAACTAAATCTAATTTCTGGCCTGCTGATTGTATTTGTAGTTTATACAGTACCATGCTGGTTTTTTTTGGGGGGGGGGGGTGTGGATTGCACTGTAATTGAGGTGATTCTAGGTTGTCCAGTGGTTACTGAACGGTTAGTGGAGTTCTGAATACCTGTGCATGGTCCAGCGCTGTGAGAATAACAACACACCCATGTGTGAATATTACCCATAGCTACCCTCTCTCCTAGCAAAATAATATTACCCATAGCTACCCTCTCTCCTAGCAAAATAATATTACCCATAGCTACCCTCTCTCCTAGCAAAATAATATTACCCATAGCTATCCTCTCTCCTAGCAAAATAATATTACCCATAGCTACCCTCTCTCCTAGCAAAATAATATTACCCATAGCTATCCTCTCTCCTAGCAAAATAATATTACCCATAGCTATCCTCTCTCCTAGCAAAATAATATTACCCATAGCTACCCTCTCTCCTAGCAAAATAATATTACCCATAGCTACCCTCTCTCCTAGCAAAATAATATTACCCATAGCTACCCTCTCTCCTAGCAAAATAATATTACCCATAGCTACCCTCTCTCCTAGCAAAATAATATTACCCATAGCTACCCTCTCTCCTAGCAAAATAATATTACCCATAGCTACCCTCTCTCCTAGCAAAATAATATTACCCATAGCTACCCTCTCTCCTAGCAAAATAATATTACCCATAGCTACCCTCTCTCCTAGCAAAATAATATTACCCATAGCTATCCTCTCTCCTAGCAAAATAATATTACCCATAGCTACCCTCTCTCCTAGCAAAATAATATTACCCATAGCTACCCTCTCTCCTAGCAAAATAATATTACCCATAGCTACCCTCTCTCCTAGCAAAATATACACAGATTAATATTACATCACTGTTCTTTCCTCTCTGGCAAATATTCCAGTGAAGAGTTGAGGGAAAAGAACATGAGGAAATAGTTTAGAAAAAAAAGTTTAAATGTAGAAACATATTAGAAAATTAATTTGTACAATTTTGCACAAGTCAAGTGAACACCATTTAGCACATTACAGCGATATGCTGTGGATGACATGTTCAGTTAAATAAAATAATGATCTGCATCATAATCTGAATATTCTTTCTGTTCAATTCACATGTTATTGGTCACGTGCGCTGAATACAACAACTTTCCGTGAAATCACATGTTATTGGTCACATGCGCTGAATACAACGGCTGTAGACCTTGCCGTGAAATGCTGACTTACGAGACCTTAACCAACAATGCAGAGTTTTAAAAAGTAAGTAAGAAAAATGTGCTAAATAAACTAAAGGAAAAAAAAAGTGACACAATAAAATAACAATAATGAGGCTATATACAGGAGGTACTGGTACCGAGTCAATGTGCAGGGGTACGAGGTAGTGGTAATTGAGGTAATATGTACATGTTCAATACCAGTCAAAAGTTTGGACACACCTACTCATTCAAGGGTTTTTCTTTATTTTTTACTATTTTTTACATTGTAGAATAATAGTGAAGACATCAAAACTATGAAATAACACATATGGAATCATGTAGTAACCAAAAAAAGTGTTAAACAAATAAAAATATATTATATATTTGAGATTCTTAATAATAATAATAATAATATGCCATTTAGCAGACGCTTTTATCCAAAGCGACTTACAGTCATGCGTGCATACATTTTTGTGTATGGGTGGTCCCGGGGATCGAACCCACTACCTTGGCGTTACAAGCGCCGTGCTCTACCAGCTGAGCTACAGAGGACCACTTCAAATAGCCACCCTTTGCCTTGATGACAGCTTTACGCACTCTTGGCATTTTCTCAACCAGCTTCATGAGGTAGTCACCTGGAATGCATTTCAATTAACAGGTGTGCCTTGTTAAAAGTTAATTTGTGGAATTTCTTTCCTTCTTAATGCGTTTGAGCCAATCAGTTGTGTTGTGACAAGGTAGGGACAGCCCTATTTGGTAAAAGACCAAATCCATATTATTTGCAAGAACAGCTCAAATAAGCAAAGAGAAACGACAGTCCATCATTACTTTAAGACATGAATGTCAGTCAATACGGAACATTTCAAGAACTTTGAAAGTTTCTTCAAGTGCAGTCGCAAAAACCATCAAGCGCTATGATGAAACTGGCTCTCATGAGAGCTGCCACAGGAATGGAAGACCCAGAGTTACCTCTGCTGCAGAGGATCAGTTCATTAGAGTTACCAGCCTCTGAAATTGCAGCCCAAATAAATGCTTCACGGAGTTCAAGTAACAGACACATCTCAACATCAACTGTCCAGAGAGGACTGTGTGAATCAGGCCTTCATGGTCGAATTGCTGCAAAGAAACCACTACTAAAGGACACCAATAAGAAGAAGAGACCTGCTTGGGCCAAGAAACACGAGCAATGGACATTATACCGGTGGAAATGTGTCCTCCAAATTGGAGATTTTTGGTTCAAACTGCCGTGTCTTTGTGAGACGCGGTGTGGGTGAATGGATGATCTCCGCATGTGTAGTTCCCACCGTAAAGCATGGAGGAGGAGGTGTGATGGTTTGGGGGTGCTTTGCTGGTGACACTGTCTGTGATTTATTTAGAATTCAAGGCACACTTAACCAACATGGCTACCACAGCATTCTGCAGCGATACGTGGTCCTCTGTAGCTCAATTGGTAGAGCATGGCGCTTGTAACGCCAGGGTAGTGGGTTCGATCCCCGGGACCACCCATACGCATTGGATAAAAGCGTCTGCTAAATGGTATATTATTATACGCCATCCCATCTGGTTTGGGCTTAGTGGGACTATCATTTGTTTTTCAACAGGACAATGACCCAACACAACTCCAGGCTGTGTAAGGGCTATTTGACCAAGAAGGAGAGTGATGGAGTGCTGCATCAGATGACCTGGCCTCCACAATCCCCTGACCTCAACCCAATTGAGATGGTTTGAGATGAGTCGGACGGCAGAGTGAAGGAAAAGCAGCCAACAAGTGCTTAGCATATGTTGGAACTCCTTCAAGACTGTTGGAAAAGCATTCCAGGTGAAGCTGGTTGAGAGAATGCCAAGAGTGTACAAAGCTGTCATCAGTAGTAACCAAACACTTGTTTGGTTACTACATGATTCCATATGTGTTATTTCATAGTTTTGATGTCTGCACTATTATTCTACAATTTTAAAAATAGTAAAAAATAAAGAAAAACCCTTGAATGAGTAGGTGTGTACAAACTTTTGACTGGTATTGTAGGTAGGGATGAAGTACAGAGATACTTCCTCATACTCTATACACCTGTACAATATAAGAGATCAATTAAAGATCGATCAATGACAACAACCCATAAGATAACACAATGTGAACATAGATACAGTATCACCTATCTGGAGACAATCTATGATACAGCATGCAGACTCCTACAGCAATCAAATACAGCACATATACTGGAAATGTATGGACTCACTGTCCTTACTGTAAATCACTTTGGATGAAAGGGAATCACTGTACTTACTGTAAATCACTTTGGATGAAAGGACTCACTGTCCTTACTGTAAGTCACTTTGGATGAAAGGGACTCACTGTACTTACTGTAAATCACTTTGGATGAAAGGACTCACTGTCCTTACTGTAAATCACTTTGGAGGAAAGGACTCACTGTACTTACTGTAAATCACTTTGGATGAAAGGGACTCACTGTCCTTACTGTAAATCACTTTGGATGAAAGGGACTCACTGTACTTACTGTAAATCACTTTGGATGAAAGGGACTCACTGTACTTACTGTAAATCACTTTGGATGAAAGGACTCACTGTCCTTACTGTAAATCACTTTGGATGAAAGGGACTCACTGTCCTTACTGTAAGTCACTTTGGATGAAAGGACTCACTGTCCTTACTGTAAATCACTTTGGATGAAAGGGACTCACTGTCCTTACTGTAAATCACTTTGGATGAAAGGGACTCACTGTCCTTACTGTAAATCACTTTGGATGAAAGGACTCACTGTCCTTACTGTAAATCACTTTGGATGAAAGGGACTCACTGTCCTTACTGTAAATCACTTTGGATGAAAGGGACTCACTGTCCTTACTGTAAATCACTTTGGATGAAAGGACTCACTGTCCTTACTGTAAATCACTTTGGATGAAAGCATCTGCATTGGATATAACTGCAAGTGGCATATAATGCATCGTTATTATAATACTGTACAGAATATCATATTAGGATGCTGCAACTGTGGAACTATGCACATGTCCATTTCCAACAGCCCTCCAGACAGACTTTCTACAGTGAGGGAGGTGTGTTCTGTCTGTATTGATGATCAAAGCCAGAACCAACCAGACCCAGCTCAGACCTCCTTAGCAGAACACGGATAGCAATCAATAAATACAATGCATCACAAAATGGCACCCCATTCCCTATTTAGCGCACTACTGGCTGCAGGGTCTGTTGCTGTGCATCACAAAATGGCACCCCATTCCCTATTTAGTGCACTACTGGCTGCAGGGTCTGTTGCTGTGCATGACAAAATGGCACCCCATTCCCTGTTTAGTGCACTACTGGCTGCAGGGTCTGTTGCTGTCCTCAAACGCACCAACACGCTGCTTGGTTCACATCTGGTGCTCAGACTGTGGCCATTTACCCAGAATCCTGCAGGGACACAACCAGACTGCACCACAGAGTGTGTGTGTGTGTGTGTGTGTGTGTGTGTGTGTGTGTGTGTGTGTGTGTGTGTGTGTGTGTGTGTGTGTGTGTGTGTGTGTGTGTGTGTGTGTGTGTGTGTGTGACCAGACTGCACCACAGATGTAGATGTAAACTTGCTATGGCATTTACACTAAAGGTATGTGGACACCCCTTCAAATTAGTGGATTTTGGCTATTTCAGCCACACCCGTTGCTGACAGGTGTATAAAATCAAGCACACAGCCATGCAATCTCCATAGACAAACATTGCCATTAGAATGGCCTTACTGAAGAGCTCAGTGACTTTCAACATGGCACCGTCATAGGATGCCACCTTTCTAACAAGTCAGTTCGTCACATTTCTGCCCTGCTAGAGCTGCCCCGGTCAACTGTAAGTGCTGTTATTGTGAAGTGGAAACGTCTAGGAGCAACAACGGCTCAGCCGTGAAGTGGTAGGCCACACAAGCTCACAGAACGGGACTGCCGAGTGCTGAAGTGCGTAGCGCGTAAAAATCGTCTGTCCTTGATTGCAACACTCACTACCGAGTTCCAAACTGCCTCTGGAAGCAACGTCAGCACAATAACTGTTCGTCGGGTGTTTCATGAAATGGGTTTCCATGACCGAGCAGCCGCACACAAGCCTAAGATCACCATGCGCAATGCCAAGCGTTGGCTGGAGTGGTGTAAAGCTCGCCGCCATTGGACTCTGGAGCAGTGGAAATGCGTTATCTGGAGTGATGAATCACGCCTCACCATCTGGCAGTCCGACGGACAAATCTGGGTTTGGCGGATGCCAGGAGAACACGACCTGCCCCAATGCATAGTGCCAACTGTAAAGTTTGGTGGAGGAGGAATAATGGTCTGGGGCTGTTTTTCATGGTTCGGGCTAGGCCCCTTAGTTCCAGTGAAGGGAAATCTTAACGCTACAGCATACAATGACATTCTAGACCATTCTATGCTTCCAACTTTGTGGCAACAGTTTGGGGAAGGCCTTTTCCTGTTTCAGCATGACAATGCCCCCGTGCACAAAGCGAGGTCCATACATAAATGGTTTGGTGTGGAAGAACTTGACTGGCCTGCACAGAGCCCTGACCTCAACCCCATTGAACACCTTTGGGATGAATTGGAACGCCGACTGCGAGCCAGGCCTAATCGCCCAACATCAGTGCCCGACCTCACTAATGCTCTTGTGGCTGAATGGAAGCAAAGTCCCCTCAGCAATGTTCCAACATCTACTGGAAAACTTTCCCAGAAGAGTGGAGGCTGTTATAGCAGCAATGGGGGGGGACCAACTCCATATTAATGCCCATGATTTTGGAATGAGATGTTCGACGAGCAGGTGCCCACATACTTTTGGTGATGTAGTTTATTTACAACATTACCGTTAGTAGCAGAGCAAAACTGCCATTTCAGTTCATCATCATGTAGATAGAATGAAGAGTCTAGAGATTCTACAGCACCAGGCTGATCATTCAGGTAATCACCATGCAATAACGTTGAATTGAATTGAATTAAATTAAATGGCAAATTTCACCACCTAAAACTTGTGATGCATTGTAGACTACAGTACCTGGAGGGATGTAGTACTTACGTCACAGCGGTGTCTCCTTTGGCTCTGAACAGAAGTAGTGAATTATACAGTATAGGGAATAGGGTGCCATTTGGGACGTACCCTCTCTCTCTCTCTCTCTCTCTCTCTCTCTCTCTCTCTCTCTCTCTCTCTCTCTCTCTCTGTATCTCTCTCTCTCTCTGTATCTCTCTCTCTCTCTCTCTCTGTTTCTCTCTCTCTCTCTCTGTATCTCTCTCTCTCTCTCTCTGTATCTCTCTCTATCGCTCTCTCTCTCTGTATCTCTCTCTCTCTGCCTCTCTCTGTATTTCTCTCTCTCTCTCTCCCCTCTCTCTCAACGTGCTCTTCCTTCTCTTTGCTCTCTGGCTGTAGGCTGCAATGTCTGGACTGAGCTTCACCCCACACACATAGCACCTCATAACCTGTAAGTAAGCGTTTCACTGTAATGTCTGCACCTGTTGCACCTGGCGCATGTGGCCAATAAAATGTGATTTGATTTGATACATAAGAACACTTTATTACACACATTCACACTTGTATTATTGCTAGGCAACGCAAACTAAGAGAGATTTTAATGTCTGCAATATCTATTTCAAACACACACACACACACACACACACACACACACACACACACACACACACACACACACACACACACACACACACACACACACACACACACACACACACACACACACACACACACACACACACACACACACACACACACACACACACACTGGGGGCGGCAGGTAGCCTAGTGGTTAAGACCGTTGGGCAAGTCACTGAAAGGTCACTGGTTCAAATCCCTGAGCAGACTTGGTGAAAAATATGTCAATGTGCCCTTAAGCAAGGCACTTAACCCTAATCGCTCCTGTAAGTCGCTCTGGATAAGGGCATCTGGTAACATGAGTAAAGCACTTTACATGAAGACTTATTATGAAATTGCACTGTACTTTACCATCCTACTTGCTTGCTATCCTTTGATCTTGTTGTTTTTAATATGTGATTTCATCTGTATGTATTGTGATTGCTGCTAAATGAATGGCCTCATTGAGGACATTTCAGTTTTCTAAAGTGAATGCAGCTGGTATAGAGAGCTGACTTCTATCCAAGCCCACCCACTGTTTCAGCAACACCTCCTCATCTAGCCCCCGCTGACTGGCTGTTCCACAGACAACACTCTATTCACTCTAAACCAGATCTACTATGAAATATCAACACTAGTCCCATATCAACTGACAGTCAACTATAGAGAACTATAGAGCACTACAGACAGAACTACAGAGAACTACAGAGAACTATATAGTACTACAGAGAACTACAGAGAGAACTACAGAGAACTACAGAGCACTATATAGTACTACAGACAGAACTACAGAGAACTACAGAGAACTATATAGTACTACAGAGAACTACAGAGAGAACTACAGAGAACTACAGAGCACTATATAGTACTACAGACAGAACTACAGAGAACTACAGAGAACTATATAGTACTACAGATAACTACAGACAGAACTACAGAGAACTACAGAGAACTACAGAGCACTATAGAGAACTACAGACAGAACTACAGAGAACTACAGAGAACTACAGAGCACTACAGAGAACTACAGACAGAACTACAGAGAACTACAGAGAACTATAGAGCACTACAGACAGAACTACAGAGAACTACAGAGAACTATATAGTACTACAGAGAACTACAGACAGAACTACAGAGAACTACAGAGAACTATATAGTACTACAGAGAACTACAGACAGAACTACAGAGAACTACAGAGAACTATATAGTACTACAGAGAACTACAGACAGAACTACAGAGAACTACAGAGAACTACAGAGCACTATAGAGAAAACTACAGAGAGAACTATAGAGAACTACAGAGAACTACAGAGAACTACAGAGCACTACAGAGCACTATAGAGAAAACTACAGAGAACTACCGAGAACTACAGAGAGAACTACAGAGAGAACTACAGAGAGAACTACAGAGAACTACAGAGCACTACAGAGCACTATAGAGAAAACTACAGAGAACTACCGAAAACTATAGAGAACTACAGAGAGAACTACAGAGAGAACTACAGAGAGAACTACAGAGAGAACTACAGAGAACTACCGAAAACTATAGAGAACTACAGAGAACTACAGAGAGAACTACAGAGAACTACAGAGAGAACTACAGAGAACAACCGAAAACTATAGAGAACTACAGAGAACTACAGAGAGAACTACAGAGAACTACAGAGAGAACTACAGAGAACTACCGAAAACTATAGAGAACTACAAAGAGAACTACAGAGAACTATATAGAACTACAGATAACTATATAGTACTACAGAGAACTACAGACAGAACTACAGAGAACTATAGAGAACTATAGAGAACTACAGAGCACTACAGAGAGAACTACAGATAACTATAGAGAACTACAGAGAACTACAGAGAACTACCGAAAACTATAGAGAACTACAGAGCACTACAGAGAACTACAGAGAACTACCGAAAACTACAGAGAGAACTACAGAGAACTACAGAAAACTATAGAGAACTACAGAGAGCTACAGAGAACTACAGAGCACTACAGAGAACTACAGAGCACTACAGAGCACTATAGAGATATATAGAGATCTACAGAGCACTACAGAGTACTACAGAGAACTACAGAGAACTACAGAGCACTACAGAGAACTACAGAGAACTACAGAGCCATGAATGGTGTTGCCATTACTCACGGTCATAACAACTACAGTACTACTGCTGCTTTCTACAATAGCTATTAGTTGTTATTACACCTACCCACACACACACACACACACACACACACACTCTCTCTCACACACACACACACACTCTCACACACACACACACACTCTCACACACACACACGTTGTAGCAACAACCAAACTATTAGCTACTGCAACATTGTAGCAACATCCAAAAGGTCTCTCTATGTGATGTGGAATGAGAAGGCATGAGGGGACAGTAACCATGACTACCCTTGTGTTAGGGATTGCATTAGTACTGTGTAATCTCCAGCGTGAGGTCATGTCTCACACCCCTACGACACACATACACACCGCACACACACACACACACGCACACACACAATCTCTCTGCCGCGAGGGAGGGAGTGGAGGTTTCCACAATTTTCCCATTCTGTAGTTGTTGACATAAACAATCCCCCCCACTAACCTCTTCACTGGTCTCCACTCCTCTCCTCTTTCTTCCTCATACAAAAGACTAGACAGGTTTCTATCATACACAATCCATTCTAATCTGGGAAGGACTAAAGACCAGGGTCATATTCAGGTTGTGGAACTGGGATCTCTCCTGTACTGTGGAGAGAGAGAGAGATAGAAGAGAGAGAGAGAGAGAGAGAGAGAGAGAGAGAGAGACAACACTGTATATAGACATAATACGACATTTGAAATGTCTTTATTCTTTTGGAACTTCTGAGTGTAATGTTTACTGTTAATATTTATTGTTTATTTCACTTTTGTTTACTATCTACTTCACTTGCTTTGGCAATGTTAACACACGTTTCCCATGCCAATAAAGCCCTTTGAATTGAATTGAATTGAGAGAGCTGTCCTGCTGTCTCGCAGAGAGAGAGGAGGCTTCCCATCATCCTATTGGGCCCCAGTCAGGCTGTGGACATGGGATCTGCCTTAAATAGAACTTTGCGGCCCGTGGTTACCTTGGTTACCACATTGGCAAATGTTCTTTTTGTCTGCATGTTTAAGTCAATTACAAAACTACATTTAAGAAAAGGCCAACAATTTAAACATTGCCTGCTTCTAAGCGTTCTCACAAAAAAATGTAATATTGTAGGGCTTCCCTCATGCCGCTTTTCATGACGGCACTAACGTTAGCCACGTGAGTGAGCGCTAGCTAGCTAGCTAGCTACCAGAAGAAAGGTTCCTATTCATTAGCTGTGTAAAAGATGTGAACCTTCAAGTCCGGAGTTCTAGGACTGTGAAGGGCTGCTGGGTGGGTTCTGCAGCCACATGCTGTTCTCTCCTCTATTCCCTCCTCTTCTTCCCTCCTCCTCTTCCCTCCTCCTCTTCCCTCCTCCTCTTCCCTCTCTCTTCTTCCCTCCTCCTCTATTCCCTCCTCTTCTTCCCTCCTCCTCTTCCCTCCTCCTCTTCCCTCCTCCTCTTCCCTCCTCCTCTTTCCTCCTCCTCTTCCCTCTCTCTTCTTCCCTCCTCCTCTTCCCTCCTCCTCTTCCCT